>NC_090914.1:12306900-12374400 GCF_040956055.1 Brachionichthys hirsutus | reverse complement strand
AGAGACTTACTGGATGAGAAGCAGTGAGTTTAGAGACTTACTTGATGAGACGCAGTTAGAGTAGAGACTTACTGGATGAGACGCTGTTAGAGTAGAGTCTTACTTGATGAGACGCAGTTAGAGTAGAGTCTTACTTGATGAGATGCAGTTAGAGTAGAGACTTACTGGATGAGACGCAGTGAGTTTAGAGACTCACTGGATGAGACGCTGTTAGAGTAGAGTCTTACTTGATGAGACGCAGTTAGAGTAGAGTCTTACTTGATGAGATGCAGTTAGAGTAGAGACTTACTGGATGAGACGCAGTTAGAGTAGAGACTTACTGGATGAGACGCAGTTAGAGTAGAGTCTTACTTGATGAGATGCGGTTAGAGTAGAGACTTACTGGTCTTCCTTGAAGTACGTGAAGCCAACAAAGGGCAGCTGGTTTCCAACGAAGGCCTTGGGTGTGGGGAAAGTTTCTACATCCCCTTTGTCTTCTTCGATCTCATCAAAGTTGCTGGTATCAATGTCACTGCTCAGCTCTGGGACCACCGGAGCCACCGCTAAGGTAGGAGAGAGGGAGGAGCTGCGATAAGCTCCTCCTGGCTGAGGATGAGGCTGCTCGGACTGTAAGGACTAACTGTCTCTGATGGTGTCGAAAGTCCACTGGTCGTTCCTGAAGAAGGGGTGTCGCTTGATTTCCTCCACGCCATTTCTTCCCAGTCGCACATCCCTCAAAACAAAGAGCGTGAATGTCAGAGGAAGGAACAGACTCATCATTAAGACTCTCCTACACTTTATTTACTCGATGGTCTTTCTGCTCTTTAGTCTCGCAGACTATTTCTAATATCTGTGTCTGTCCTTCTCACATGAGCTTGAAAACAATGCATTGCTGCCTGAGGGACCAAAGGACTGAAAGTTGTCCATCCCATGAATTCAAAGATTTCTCTAGCTTTTTAGAATCATGCTGATGGTATTATGGTTTTCAGATGGTGAAACCACGGTGAGAGCGGTTAGCAGGAGCTAACGTAGCATTGTCCGTTTATCCCTAAATGCAGCGGGTTGCGTCAGGAATGGCGTCCGGCCAAGATCAATAACGTGTAGTTCAGATAAATGCAACCTGGCCGTCCAGACTGAAGTCACAAGGCAAGAGATCGGATACGTATCGGATTTAAGACCAAATACCCAAGTGGGTCCCTTCAGCCTGCAGTGTGGACGCAGCCTACAACGCCTTCTACCTGTCAGTGAGGAAGCCACAGATGATGTTCTTGGCATCTTTAGAGATCTCCACATCATCAGGGAAGTTGAGGGAATTTTTATGGTCCATGATCTTACTGTAGGTTCCCACCAGAGAGTCGGCGTAGAATGGGGTGTCACCTGCAGGGGTTGGAGTAGGAGCAGGTGTAAAGGTCACAGGAATAAACTGTAGACTGTAAACAGGACTCAATCACTTCATTGAACGCTGACTGACCAACAAGCATCTCAAAGATGAAGACCCCGACAGACCACCAGTCACACTCTCTCCCGTAACAGCCGTCTCCTCCTTGGGACTTCAGCACCTCTGGAGATATGTAGTCTGGGGTCCCAACGGCCGTATCACAATGCACCATGCCGGTCTGCAACACACACACAGGAGCCAGTTTAGCATGCCAGTCTGAACACACACACAGGAACCAGTTTAGCATGCCAGTCTGAACACACACACAGGAACCAGTTTAGCATGCCAGTCTGAACACACACACAGGAGCCAGTTTAGCATGCCAGTCTGAACACACGCACACAGGAACCAGTTTAGCATGCCAGTCTGAACACACACACAGGAGCCAGTTTAGCATGCCAGTCTGAACACACACACAGGAACCAGTTTAGCATGCCAGTCTGAACACACACACAGGAACCAGTTTAGCATGCCAGTCTGAACACACACACAGGAGCCAGTTTAGCATGCCAGTCTGAACACACACACAGGAACCAGTTTAGCATGCCAGTCTGAACACACACACAGGAGCCAGTTTAGCATGCCAGTCTGAACACACACACACAGGAACCAGCTTAGCATTACAGCCTGAACACACACACACAGGAACCAGTTTAGCATGCCAGTCTGAACACACACACAGGAACCAGTTTAGCATGCCAGTCTGAACACACACACACAGGAACCAGTTTAGCATGCCAGTCTGAACACACACACACAGGAACCAGTTTAGCATGCCAGTCTGAACACACGCACACAGAAACCAGTTTAGCATGCCAGTCTGAACACACATACAGGAACCAGTTTAGCATTACAGCCTGAACACACACACAGGAACCAGTTTAGCATGCCAGTCTGAACACACACACACAGGAACCAGTTTAGCATGCCAGTCTGAACACACACACACAGGAACCAGTTTAGCATTACAGCCTGAACACACACACACAGGAACCAGTTTAGCATGCCAGTCTGAACACACGCACACAGAAACCAGTTTAGCATGCCAGTCTGAACACACACACAGGAACCAGTTTAGCATTACAGTCTGAACACACACACACAGGAACCAGTTTAGCATGCCAGTCTGAACACACACACATGAACCAGTTTAGCATTACAGTCTGAACACACACACACAGGAACCAGTTTAGCATGCCAGTCTGAACACACACACAGGAACCAGTTTAGCATTACAGTCTGAACACACACACACAGGAACCAGTTTAGCATGCCAGTCTGAACACACACACAGGAACCAGTTTAGCATTACAGTCTGAACACACGCACACAGGAACCAGTTTAGCATGCCAGTCTGAACACACGCACACAGAAACCATTTTAGCATGCCAGTCTGAACACACACACAGGAACCAGTTTAGCATTACAGTCTGAACACACACACACAGGAACCAGTTTAGCATTACAGCCTGAACACACACACACAGGAACCAGTTTAGCATGCCAGTCTGAACACACACACAGGAACCAGTTTAGCATTACAGTCTGAACACACACACACACACACACAGGAACCAGTTTAGCATGCCAGTCTGAACACACACACAGGAACCAGTTTAGCATTACAGTCTGAACACACGCACACAGGAACCAGTTTAGCATGCCAGTCTGAACACACACACAGGAACCAGTTTAGCATTACAGCCTGAACACACACACACAGGAACCAGTTTAGCATTACAGCCTGAACACACACACAGGAACCAGTTTAGCATTACAGTCTGAACACACACACAAGAACCAGTTTAACATTACAGTCTGAACACACGCACACAGGAACCAGTTTAGCATGCCAGTCTGAACACACACACACAGAAACCAGTTTAGCATGCCAGTCTGAACACACACACACAGGAACCAGTTTAGCATTACAGCCTGAACACACACACAGAAAGCAGTTTAACATTACAGCCTGGACACACACACACAGGAACCAGTTTAACATGCCAGTCTGAACACACACACAGGAACCAGTTTAACATGCCAGTCTGAACACACACACAGGAACCAGTTTAACATGCCAGTCTGAACACACACACAGGAACCAGTTTAACATTACAGTCTGAACACACACACAGGAACCAGTTTAACATTACAGCCTGAACACACACACAGGAACCACTTTAACATGCCAGTCTGAACACACACACACAGGAACCAGTTTAACATTACAGCCTGGACACACCCACACACAGGAACCAGTTTAACATTACAGTCTGAACACACACACAGGAACCAGTTTAACATTACAGCCTGAACACACACACAGGAACCACTTTAACATGCCAGTCTGAACACACACACACACACAGGAACCAGTTTAACATTACAGCCTGGACACACCCACACACAGAAACCAGTTTAACACCGTAAAAACAACAACATGGTTACGATTGGGTTTTTTGATTGGGACCCCATGAGGGAATTTTCTGGAAAATTTCATTCATTTCTGGCAAACTTTTTTTTTACTTCCCATTCAATTTTTGTTCTTGTTCTGTAGGGGGCGCTGTAAGGCCGATTGTCAAAGTTTTACTTTTAAAGTGTCCAGGTAGGAAGGGTCAATAAGTGTTTAAAATCTGGTCTGGATTGGAGCGTGTGTGTGCAAACTGGAGCAATTTTTGGTGTACGAAAACGCTCAAAATTCTACCTCAAGTTTGGAGCTTTGCCGCACGGAAACCGTGAAATGTATAAAAATAATTTAGATAACTTTTGATGCCCCAAGTCTCTAGATGGTGTACACTGAATTTCAGCTCATTTGGTGAAACCCCCGAGGAGACGTTCTTTCAAATGCACCGTCAGCATTAATGCTGACTCAGCAGTTTTTAAGATTCAATCCAATATGGCCGCCTTCCTGTGTGTCTGGGGGCGTGGCCATAATATATATTTTTTTTGCCCTGACATGACACATGTCTGTACCGAATTTCGTGGCTGTCCGACAAAGTTGGCGTCGGACCCCCCATAGGCACAATGCATTGTGATTTTTGTAGGTGGCGCTGGCGCGCCACTTTTTCATGCCCAATTTTGAAACACATAAAATAATTAATTTTTCGCCGGTTCTGAGCTTGGTTCAAAGTTTGGTGAGTTTTCGAGCATGTTCAGGGGGTCAAATTGCCGTTTAAACAGCAGAACAAAGAAGAAGAAAAAATTAAAATTAAAAAAAATAAAGAATAAAGAATTTTTGCAAAAACAATATAACTTTTTTTCTGAGTATGCGATTATTACACAAAATACATTTTCGGAATGGTCTTGACGAGGGCTACGCGTCTGTGGGGGCACACAGACACACACAAACACGAGTTGACGAGCGCAGCGAGTCAACTCGTGTTTGTGTGTGTCTGTATGTGTGTGTTGTTTAGTGTCAGGGTGTGTGTGTGTGCTGTTGAGTGTCGGTGTGTGTGTGCGTGAGTGTGTTGGTCGTCCTCAACAGCATGGCAAAGTTGGATGCCGAGGGTTAGGGTTAGCTTGTCGTCTTCTGCGTTGCAAAAGCAATAGCCCTTTACGCCTAGGATAGGCGCTCAGGCCTAATAAGTAAGTTAGAAAATCACAGAGAACAGACCTCCCCCAAGCAGCTCGTTCCCCTCCTAACTGGATCTACACCGTCCACACGGTGATCTGGATCAGCACCAGAAGGTTCTAGATGGTTCTTGGTGTCTTTATACACCAACATGAAAAGTCAACGTGAATCAGAGCTGATGTTTATTTTGAACTGATTCTTGAATCCCTAAATGGTTGAATAATTTACGAGATGTCCAGAGGGGTATCTGGATCGCTTTCCAAAATGAATGGGACCAAAGTTAGACCGAGGCCCATCTTCAGATGTTGTTTTTTATTTATTCATTTATTTTTAAATCAAGATCCATCCAGCAGTTCTTTTTCCATAATCCTGCTAACAATCAGACAAACGAACAAGTGCATCTAAAAAGAGGTAAAAAGAGTTCTACGCTGCGGCGTCAAGTCTAAAACTGTTAAACTGTTACCCATTGGCAAAATATAAAGACGGGTTCATGCAGATCGGGTCACCAAACATTACAACATCGTACAAAATTAAATATCTGGGAGCAACTGCGAGTTGGAAAATGCACCCAAACATTGTTGTTAAACGGCCTGCGTGAACAAATAGAAACGCAGCATGCGTCAGGGACTCACAGAGTTCATCTTCATGCACGTGCCGAAGTCAGCCAGCTTCAGGTGTCCGTGTCCGTCCAGCAGCATGTTGTCCGGCTTCACGTCCCGATGGATGAAGCCCATGGAGTGGATGGCGTGCAGGGCCATCACCACCTCTGCCGTGTAGAACTTGGCCCATCTCTCCGGCACATCGTAGGTGCTGGTGAGGTTGACCAGATCGCCTCCCGGCATGTACTCCATCACCATGTAGAGGTAGTGCTCATCTTGGAAGGCACAGCATAACTGAACCAGCCAAACAGACACGTTTATGTTATTTGGAGAATCAATAGATGAATAGAATAAATGTCTTCAAAAATAGTCCTCATCAAAACTGCTCCTGGTGTCAAAAGAATCAACGCAGTTAAAAGGAAATGAGACTTTATAGTACAAGGCAATAGGGTAGAGCGTTAGCAGGAGCTAACGTAGCATTGGCAGTTTCTCCCTTGAGCTGGTCTCAAGTTCGGATAAATGCAGGGAGTTGAGTCGGGAATGGAATCCAGATCGGTGGAGGCCCGGTTAACAAGGACCGCTAGCCGCGCTGCTAACCCACGGGACGCTGCTGTGGGTCAAAGACAGAGACAAAGAAGAGGACGAAGACGGTGCATCAGCAGCGAGGGAAGAGGGCATGAAGAGTTCAGGACTGAGAGGAGGGACTTTGAATGCTGGGACGATGATGGGGAAAGCTAGAGATGATGAAGAGGACGAAGGTTGATGTGTTGTGTGTCCAGGAGACCAGGAGGACAGGAAGCAAGCCTAGAAGCTGAGGAGCAGGATTCAAGTTGTTTATAACGGAGGAGAGGAAAGAGGAATGGAGGAGGGGTTATCTTGAAGGAGGAGTTGGTGCAGAGTTCTCGAGGAGAACCGAGTGTCGGATAGACTCATGAGTCTCAAATACCTGAACAACCCAGGGACTGTTGGCAAAGGCCATGATGTCCCTCTCTTCCCAGAAGAAAGCAGAGTCGGAGCGCTTGAGCATCTCAAACTTGCTCAGTAGCTTCATGGCGTAGACCTTCTGAGAGGCTTTATGCCGGACCTGAATTAATCAGACATGAGAAGAATCAGACACTTACTGGTCACATGAATCCATAAAATATCTACGGCTGGAAACTCAAACGGAACACACCAGCTGGACTTCACCAAATGCTCCTCGACCAATGACTTTCACTCTGTCAAAGTCTTCAGACTTCATCTGGTGGTCTCTAGCCTGCCCAATCACGGTCTCGTCTGAGCAGGAAGAGAACAGAGAGACACGGTGAGAACATCACGACAAATCCGAGCTTTAGGCGCTGGACCCCACTTACATCTGTTTAAAAAGGTTTCAATGTTTCTGTTCTTGCGAAGTGCTGGATAGTCCAAGTCCAACACCAGGGCATTAATGGAGTCCTAGACACACAGAAAGAACGATCAATCAGAGGGCAGGACCAAACGTTAGACTGAATAAATCATTGGAGGTTTCCTTCATGAACAATATAATGATCTGTTCATCATATTGTGTCGATCTTAATCAATTTGAAAACGATCATTTAAAGGAGTCAAACATCATGGCAGCAACAGTCTCATGCATTCTGATCTGTGTGCTGAATGTGGAAATTATGAAAACGCGACCATGAGGGACAGAAGCGATTATTGAGACCACAACTAATGGTGAGGAAATATTGGTGTAATACTTGTTTAATAGTTATTGCAAGTGCATAATATAAAGTTTATTGGTAATATAAGGTTTATTGGTTTATTTTCTAATATCACCTGATTTTATTTTATTCTTTTCTAATATCACCTGATTTTATTTTATTTTTTTCTAATATCACCTGATTTTATTTTATTCTTTTCTAATATCACCTGATTTTATTTTATTCTTTTCTAATATCACCTGATTTTATTTTATTCTTTTCTAACATCACCTGATTTTATTTTATTATTTTCTAATATCACCTGATTTTATTTTATTCTTTTCTAACATCACCTGATTTTATTTTATTCTTTTCTAACATCACCTGATTTTATTTTATTCTTTTCTAACATCACCTGATTTTATTTTATTCTTTTCTAACATCACCTGATTTTATTTTATTCTTTTCTAACATCACCTGATTTTATTTTATTCTTTTCTAATATCACCTGATTTTATTTTATTCTTTTCTAACATCACCTGATTTTATTTTATTATTTTCTAACATCACCTGATTTTATTTTATTATTTTCTAATATCACCTGATTTTATTTTATTCTTTTCTAACATCGCCTGATTTTATTTTATTATTTTCTAACATCACCTGATTTTATTTTATTCTTTTCTAACATCACCTGATTTTATTTTATTCTTTTCTAACATCACCTGATTTTATTTTATTCTTTTCTAACATCACCTGATTTTATTTTATTCTTTTCTAACATCACCTGATTTTATTTTATTCTTTTCTAACATCACCTGATTTTATTTTATTCTTTTCTAACATCACCTGATTTTATTTTATTCTTTTCTAACATCACCTGATTTTATTTTATTCTTTTCTAACATCACCTGATTTTATTTTATTCTTTTCTAACATCACCTGATTTTATTTTATTCTTTTCTAACATCACCTGATGAACCAGTCGGGTGTCTGTGCTGTAATAAAGTGTGTGTGTGTGTGTGTCGGGTGTCTGTTCTGTAATAAAGTGTGTGTGTGTCGGGTGTCTGTGCTGTAATAAAGTGTGTGTGTGTGTGTGTCGGGTGTCTGTGCTGTAATAAAGTGTGTGTGTGTGTCGGGTGTGTGTGTGTGTGTCGGGTGTCCGTGCTGTAATAAAGTGTGTGTGTGTGTGTGTCGGGTGTCCGTGCTGTAATAAAGTGTGTGTGTGTGTCGGGTGTGTGTGTGTGTGTGTCGGGTGTCCGTGCTGTAATAAAGTGTGTGTGCCGCCCGTAGATCGCTCTTCAGACTCCAGCGTTGCACCTGAGCACGGTGTCGCTCAGTTCCTCTCTGCCGCTAACTCTAGTACAGCAACTCCTCCTTGCACTACAAAATAAGAGCGCACACTTCAAAATAAACGTCACGCAACTGCACTGCATTTAGAGTGTGGCAGATTAAAAAAACGCATTTATTAAAAAACAGAAAACAAATATTTCCCAAAAACCAGTTCTTCCTGCTTTGGCTTTTGCCTACTCTACACTTTGTGAGCGCTTCGGTTCCCTTTGAGGAGGGTCATCCTCAGAGGCAGTTTGGGATCACAGCAAGACGAGGAGTGACAGTGATGGAGACGTTTTTGAGAAGAGAAAATGCTGAACAGGACCCTGGACAAAATCCAGACCCAGATGAAGGCCCTAGTACGAGTGGTCGACAAAAGAATAAAGAAAAGCTATCCATTACTGCCAGGATATCCATTTTGTGTTCATCAAAACAGCCCCAGGTTTCCCACTATAAAGTATAAGTATAAATACATTAAAAAAAACGATATTATTAACTATATGTATTATAATAAAGGTCATCTAATCTAATATGTACTGTGTTAGTGTCATTTTGTGTCGTTTTGGTTGGTGGTGTTGGGAAACACTGCCTTAGACCTCATATGTTACAAATACTTGATATGACCCCCGAATGCCTTTGGGGTCAGGAGAGGAAACGCTCGCAGTCTGCATTCCATTAACTGGTAATCCATGCTCTACAGTCCACAATATGTCCAAAGGTCAATGGACAACGCCTGCACAAACATTTAAAGCAGGCCTGGGGTCTGATTATGGACGACCAAAACTGCCACAATTAAAAATAATACGGGCTGTCAAAAATAACCTGTCAACTATTTTTGGTCATTAATTACGTCAATTGTTTTTACGCATTTCACGTATGTGCGGTATGACGAATGCAGGAAATTGGGTGGGAGCTCGAGGCGAGATGGAGCAAGGTGAGCTAGTGGGATGGATTCAAATACAAAAAGAACGATGATGGTACAGTTAAGTACAAGTACAAGTATGTGAACTCCAAACATGCGTTAGCCGGGATGTCGCGTTCAGACCACGCTGAATGTTCGCAGCGCATTATCAAAATCAAACTCAGATCATTTGACCAACACAATAACAAAATGGATTACAAAAGATCGTAGACCGACTAGCATCGTAGGAGACACAGGCCTCGTGGATGTTCTGAAAGTGGCGTGTCAACACTCGTCCTACAAGCCGCCGTCAAGAGCCACGAGCGCCATGGAAACGAAAAGGAACGACGTTTTGGCTCAAGTGAACGTGTCTCT
The DNA here is from genome assembly GCF_040956055.1 of Brachionichthys hirsutus. Lineage (NCBI taxonomy): Eukaryota > Metazoa > Chordata > Actinopteri > Lophiiformes > Brachionichthyidae > Brachionichthys > Brachionichthys hirsutus. The sequence goes on along the minus strand of NC_090914.1, from coordinate 12,364,541 downwards.
GACAGGAGACGCTGGACATCAGTGAGTAACAACAACCACCTGTGTGTTTCATCCACACAAAAACACAAAGCTGGCTCAAAATGTACTGTTATATCCTCGTTAAGGAGTCATTGCAAAGACAAATACAATAGTGTGTAGTATGTTTCCGTTTGATCAATTCAACCACCGCTATTTCTCTGTTAATAAACAGACATCATATTAAAATAGATATATCTGTGTCCTGTTATTTGTCTTCCTATTTACTGGTATGCAATTCAGTAAAAATGGGCAGGATTCAGGTGTAGTTGCAAATTGTGATTAATCCATTGAAAGCTGTTTATTAAAATAATCCATCATTTTAATATATACATATATAAACACAAAACAGTTAATATAAATACAAAAATATAAAACAAGATTCAAAAATACAATATCAATATAATTAAATATCAATAAATCAATAAAAGCACTCTGCTCATATTTTTTTTTTCATGCTGCAGATAAAAAATGCAGGACATTTTTTATTCAAATGAGGGGGCGGTCTTAAGTGTGTCTTGGGTTGATGTGTTCTCCTATTGGTTGCAGCATGAAAAAAATAAATATAAGAGCAGAGTGCTTTTATTTATTGATATTTAATTATATTTATATTTTTGTAATTATATCAACTAGTTGTTGCCCTGCGATGGACTGGCGGCTTGTCCAGGGTGTACCCCGCCTCTTGCCCATTGACTGCTGGGATTGGCTCCAGCTTGGCCCGCGACCCGATGAGGGAATAAGCGGTTTGAAAATGAATGAATGAATCAATCAACTAGTTTTTCTATGTATTTATGTATATATAGCTGATGTGGTAAACAGTAGAATTGTATGACTGATCTGCTGCAGATTCTGAACTTTCATCGTACACTGTTCATGGCTACACACTGGATTAATAATAATAATTAGTTGTCAGATTAATGGTCTCACACAATAATTAGTCGTCAGAGCCACTGACTTCTGGCCACTTGGGGCAGGGGTGCTCACACTTTTTCAGCATGCGAGCTACTTATAAAATGACCAAGTCACAAAGATCTACCCACTAAACAATGCTAAACATAGATGTATTTTCAAATATATCGATGATTCTTTATGTACAATGTATGCTGATGTACCCTGCGTACCCGCATGAGCTAATATTGAACAACACAATTGAATTAACTCTGAACATGTGTTTGTAATTGCATCAGGTTTGGAAGGACTTCTTGTTATTAATGATGACGTGACGGAACGATGCCTCGGTGGCGGCTTTCGCTTTTGAAGTATGTTGTGTGTAAAATGGCTGCTGTCCGGACAGCTGGGATCTTAATTCATGAACCTTTCTGTTTCTCAGCTCGCTTTTCGGTGGAAAGTCGGTGTCGTATTGTCGTTATTGCGATTGTAGACTGGCAGTGTAAATGCAGCGCAGCTGCTTGACGTTTATTTTGAAATGTGCGCTCTTATTTTGTAGTGCAAGGGGAAGTTGCAGCTGTGCTAGCGTTAGCGGCAGAGAGGAACGCTCAGGTTTCATTAGTTTCATTACTCCGAGTATCTGATGAAGAGTACTGCAGGAAGAAAACTGCCTCTTTGTCGTGTTGAAGCAGCCGAAGTGTTCTCCGGTGATCAATAAATAAAACACCTGGAGAGCGATCGATGGGCGGCACAGGCAGAAAGGCGTTTAAACGACATCGTGAAACAAACTCCGCCTCCCATTCCGCGTTAAAGTGATGCGTTTCTGTCTTCTTACTCGGTCCAGCGATGGTGATAATCTTTCTGTAGTTTTAGAGAAAAGTGAGTGAGGAAGAGAGAGAGAGAGAGCGTGGGGCGGCGACACTGCGCTTAGCGCCTATTTGCGTATGTGCGGTCAGAAAAAACAAGTCGTCATCTGACTGGCTGCCCCGCATGTCAATCAAACGATATGTCACGCGATCGACGTAACGGGCACCCCTGACTTATCAGAGCACCTTTAGCACATGAGTCATGGTGACACTATCCATGATGAGTATCAGTGGGGAGATATGAAATCACTTATTTCAAGATGGGGAGAAGTAATTTAATATTTAAAGAAATAAAATGTTTACAATCCCCAAAAGGCAACGTAAACGTCAATGCTAATGTCACACAGCCGTCAGTAGCTTCCTGTATCAGGTGCAACACCCTATTCATAGTCGACTGCGTATTGATCATGCACTGTGGGGCACATCAGAGTGCTGTAGGGGGGGGCGTGTGTTCCTACTCCAGCATGAGGAACAGGTTATGAGGATCATTAGTACCTCAAGTACCCAATGGCTTTTCTAGTGTTATTAGTAATGAGCTGCTGAACACAAAGTGTTAATGGTTTTACATGATAAAGATCTGGCTCCGTGTCGTACCGTGTCAGCTCCAACCCTTCATTTAGGGTTGTCATAGCAACTCAGTGGCTTTTGAATACGCTATACCTTACAAGATAAAATGAGAACTGCAGAACAACTTTCTTGCATTGAACAATAACACACGTCATAAATGTCGTTCTTCAAGATGAAGGATAATTCTTCCTTATCAGCCCCCATTTTTCAGAATGCAGACTTTATTCCATCACGTCAAGGCTCGGTTTAAACTTTGGTATGAGAGGGGCTTGGACCGGCTTCAAACTGGACCGGCCTTAGTTCAGCGGGCCCCAACCTTATTCCTGCCACGGACCGGTTTCATGCCGGGCTTTTTCACGGAGGGGGGGGGGGAATTATGCACTTGCAATAAACTATTAAACAAGTATTACTCCAATATCTGCTCACCATTAGTTGTGGTCTCAGTAATTGCTTCTGTCCTTCATGTTCACGTGTTTTTGTTTCATAAATTCCACATTCCTGTCTTGCAATTCAGGGTTGTTGTGTTTTATTCCAGTTTTAACCCTTCATTGCTCGTTAACGAAGCTAATCAGCTGTAGATAAACCGTGTTTTAAGCCCGACTCTTTTCTTGGTCGTCGACTCCTCTCCTTCCTCCTCAGTTGGACTTTCCCATTAGCAAAGAAGCTCTCCCAAGACGTTTGTTTTTTAATTTAATCTTCGCTAGTTCACAGCCGATTGTTACGTTGGTGAAAATCCGGTCGTTTTTCAAAATAAAACACCTTTTAGACGCTAATAATCGATACAACGGAAATTGTATGAATTTGTTATTCTTTCTGTGCGGCCCGGCAACAAATGCCTCACGGACCGGTACCGGACCACTGCCTTAGTTGGTCTGAGTGTTACAATCCATGTTTGTGTACTCTGCACAGTACTAGGTTTGAGCTAACTATTTGTAGCACTGACCCAGGGTAAAGAGGGAACTCTAATCATTAGCGTGTCGTCTATACATTCCTGAACAGTCAATGAGGAGCTGCTTAAAGGAGAACACAAGAAGTGGCCTAAAATGGTTCTATTCCAGTGAAAGACAGGACGGCACAATATGCTTCATGTTTCACTTCCATTTCTCCTTCCTCTTGTCTTTTCCTCCTGCTGCTCTCTCCATCGTTTTTTGCTCGGCTGCATGCTCTGTTTCATCATATTAACTTCACTTCCCCATTAAAGGACTGACCTCACACAAAAATACTATTTAAGGGTAAAACTACGCACACTGGGAAGGAGGGGGACCGCACACACAAGCCCGAGGATCTCCCCGTGAACACAGTGATACAGGAAACGATCCGGTAGGTCATGAAGCCCGTCCCCGAGTGACAGACGTTTCCTGTGAGACAGCATTCTCTGATGCTGCTGAAGAAACAATTACTCAAGCACCACTTTGCATCTCGTTTGACTGGAGACTTGATTTACTCGTCCAAAGCTCGTCTTCATCGTTTTCTGACATTCACGGAACCAGTTCCAGAACACATAGTTTTATTTATATCAATATGGATATTTTAATATTTCCCACATTCCAATCCATCATCAGAACGTTTGTTTCATTGGGTTTTATTTTACTGCGGTGCCAGCGGTTCTGAAATTGGGTTTGCGCTGATTGTGCATCTACTCCTGATGCTGCCGTTTTTCGTGGTGGGTTCTGTATTCATGTGTTTTTAACTTGTGTACTTTACAGCATAGCACTTTATTTTACATTTTATTATTGTCATTACCTTCCGTTAGATGTTGGTAACATTGACAATAAACTGATTGTGATTATATTGTGACTCTAAAGAGCAGGAAGTAAAGCAGGAGTTTCCAACGTTGTCCAAAAGGGTAACTAACGTTCTGTGAACTGAATGTTTGTCTATTTATATAACAAATTAATATTCGTACTGTTTCACACTTGAATTGAGGGAATGGTTCGTAATTAGAGGTGGGCGACATATCGAATGTACTCGATATATCATGGGTTGTTCCACATGCGATGTATGAAATGATCATATCGCGAGTATAGAGTACAAATTGTTAACGTAAATGTTTTAACGCGTCTTTACGGCAAGGCAGCGAGTCGATGCAGGGATTCCGTTCTCTGTACCAAAGTCTAATGCCCTGTTTGATATTCTACACAAGATGAAACTAAATAGATAAAGACCGGTTCCTGAGTGATGGCTCTTCATGAGACACGATTGTTTCAAAGTGTGTTGTAAAGGAGCTCAGCATGAAGGAGAATGTACGGGGATGCCTCCGGTGGCGCTGGCCTGTGTGTTTCGTAATTAGTGCTAGTTAGCGCACCGCACTGCACAAGTGGAACCGCTTTTCACTAGTCCCATTAGCATTACAGTCAATAAATGACCAGAGCAGCATCTGGGCATGTATAAAGATGGACAGATCATTTAAATGTAATGCCTGAACAACCAACAATCCTCCTTTCATTGCCGTCATTATTTCAGCCATTCATATGCCCCGCCTCTCGCCCGTAGCATGCTGGGATTGGCTCCAGCAGACAAGCAGCAAGAAGAAAATGGATGTTTTAATTCAAGCAGTGGACACTGAAGCACACTATATAGGCCAGCTTAGTTAGCCTTATCAATGAGTTGCTATGCATCTACAATCACTTCAGCACTTATCTCTGCTGTTCTGGTTACCGAGCAACTCCTGCAAAACAAAACCCAGCTGAGGCGCCCGCTTTCCACGCCGCCCGTTTCAAAGCTGCATTCTATTCTAGCAGCGCTCCCGACCTCGTAGATCCGCCACGCAATGACAACAAAGGCTTTCTATTCTATTCTAGCTCTATTTTATTTACTCAAGCACTTTGCCATCTAATAACCAAGCTTCAAAGCCCCCCCCCCCCCCCCACACACACAAAAAGCCTCTGCCTCCCCTCATCACTAAGCAGAACAGAAAACAAGCAGAACTGCTCTCTGCTTTAAAAGGACCTCGGAGAAAGTGAAAGTGAATTCCAGCCTTTTATAAATATAGTTGTGGGATAAATGGTGGGTGGGGGTGAGAGAGACGGGGCCGTGCCAGGCAGGGCCAATCAGCTCGCACACAAAAGACACAACGGCAGGAATCCTGCAGAGGCTTACAAATGGCACAACCAATGTCCCCGCAGGGACCAGGACAATGTCCCCCTGACGTTCTTATTGTTCCCAGATACATTTCTGGCTGAAATTCTGAACGTTATCATTAGTTATTATTGTACTGTATTTAATCGCAGCCAGCTAGCGTTAGCTAGCTGGCTAATAAGCTTTGCAAACAAGCTTACTCACAATTTCAGCAGCTTTGGTTTAACAGATATGCATCAAAAAAGGAGTTTTATCAAAGAAAGGTGCCAAGAAATTAAGCTTGACCTCCTTTTTAAAATGTTTGTGTCGACTGTCAAATCTCCCATTTTCATTTTGAAGGTTCCTCAAAGATGAATATGCAACGGAGACTTGGGAAGGATTCACTGCAATGGAGTCAGGAAGCATTTTAAGAATGAGGATCGAGACGGACCGGACCATCGGCATTCAACCTCCTCGTGGGTCGTACTCATCGATATATAATATATAGTAATACATAACGTCTTCGGCGTGGCGAAGCCCATATTGTTATCGCATGAAAACGCATGGGGGCCAATGGGCCAACCGCCATGTGGAGGTCGATGACACGCAAAAAGTTCTGCTCAGCCACCTCCACCCCCCACAGACGCGTAGCCCCCGTCGAGAGCATCCCGAAAATGTATTTTATGTAGTAATCGCGTACTCAGAAAAAAAGCTATATCATTTCTGCAAAAATATTATCCTTTCTTTCTTTCTTTGACCGCTTGAACATACTCAAACTCACAGAATTTTGAAGCAAATTCAGATGAGCCTGCATTTAGTTTGAATGCTTTAAATTAACACGTACCTTTAACGCTTGTATGTGTGTAGTTGCTTCTAGGGTGAACATTCGATTTCATTGTGTGTGTCAGCAGATAATGATTAATAAAAGCATTTCATGGTCATGCTATCTAAAAATCTTTATGTCTAGACAAAATGATTCACCAGATTAAGCCGGATCAGCGACTGATTTACTTGCACGACAACGCTTAGATAGTGATAATAATACATACTTTTCCTGGGGTTGTACAGCACCATCATTCATTTCTAGAGATATTACTTCCTCAGTTTTTGCATTCCTTCCCACATTCCTGTAAGCTGGTTCCTGGCCAGGTTCAGGTCTCGTTGTCTTTGACCTGTGTTATATCATGTGTCCCACAGGTGCAGTAAATTATGTACATACTCGTATTGTTTGGGAACCACAGGCTCATTGTCATTTTAACCACTTAGTTTTAAAATGGTGCGTGGTTTTCACTTTTGATCCAGCAGCTGATGCTACGTCACCGTTAATAATTCACATTAAACCGTCTAATTATGAACCTGGTTTAAGTCACATTAAACCGTCTAATTATGAACCTGGTTTAATTCACATTAAACCGTCTAATTATGAACCTGGTTTAATTCACATTAAACCGTCTAATTATGAACCTGGTTTAAGTCACATTAAACCGTCTAATTATGAACCTGGTTTAAGTCACATTAAACCATCTAATTATGAACCTGGTTTAAGTCACATTAAACCGTCTAATTATGAACCTGGTTTAATTCACATTAAACCGTCTAATTATGAACCCGGTTTAATTCACATTAAACCGTCTAATTATGAACCTGGTTTAAGTCACATTAAACCGTCTAATTATGAACCTGGTTTAAGTCACATTAAACCGTCTAATTATGAACCTGGTTTAATTCACATTAAACCGTCTAATTATGAACCTGGTTTAATTCACATTAAACCGTCTAATTATGAACCTGGTTTAATTCACATTAAACCGTCTAATTATGAACCTGGTTTAAATCACATTAAACCGTCTAATTATGAACCTGGTTTAATTCACATTAAACCGTCTAATTATGAACCTGGTTTAATTCACATTAAACCGTCTAATTATGAACCTGGTTTAATTCACATTAAACCATCTAATTATGAACCTGGTTTAATTCACATTAAACCGTCTAATTATGAACCTGGTTTAAGTCACATTAAACCGTCTAATTATGAACCCGGTTTAATTCACATTAAACCGTCTAATTATGAACCTGGTTTAATTCACATTAAACCGTCTAATTATGAACCTGGTTTAATTCACATTAAACCGTCTAATTATGAACCTGGTTTAATTCACATTAAACCGTCTAATTATGAACCTGGTTTAATTCACATTAAACCGTCTAATTATGAACCTGGTTTAATTCACATTAAACCGTCTAATTATGAACCTGGTTTAATTCACATTAAACCGTCTAATTATGAACCTGGTTTAATTCACATTAAACCGTCTAATTATGAACCTGGTTTAAGTCACATTAAACCGTCTAATTATGAACCTGGTTTAAGTCACATTAAACCGTCTAATTATGAACCCGGTTTAATTCACATTAAACCGTCTAATTATGAACCTGGTTTAATTCACATTAAACCGTCTAATTATGAACCTGGTTTAAGTCACATTAAACCGTCTAATTATGAACCTGGTTTAATTCACATTAAACCGTCTAATTATGAACCTGGTTTAAGTCACATTAAACCGTCTAATTATGAACCTGGTTTAAGTCACATTAAACCGTCTAATTATGAACCTGGTTTAATTCACATTAAACCGTCTAATTATGAACCTGGTTTAATTCACATTAAACCGTCTAATTATGAACCTGGTTTAATTCACATTAAACCGTCTAATTATGAACCTGGTTTAATTCACATTAAACCGTCTAATTATGAACCTGGTTTAATTCACATTAAACCGTCTAATTATGAACCTGGTTTAATTCACATTAAACCGTCTAATTATGAACCTGGTTTAATTCACATTAAACCGTCTAATTATGAACCTGGTTTAAGTCACATTAAAACGTCTTATTATGAACCTGGTTTAATTCACATTAAACCGTCTAATTATGAACCTGGTTTAATTCACATTAAACCGTCTAATTATGAACCTGGTTTAATTCACATTAAACCGTCTAATTATGAACCTGGTTTAAGTCACATTAAACCGTCTAATTATGAACCCGGTTTAATTCACATTAAACCGTCTAATTATGAACCTGGTTTAATTCACATTAAACCGTCTAATTATGAACCTGGTTTAATTCACATTAAACCGTCTAATTATGAACCTGGTTTAAGTCACATTAAACCGTCTAATTATGAACCTGGTTTAATTCACATTAAACCGTCTAATTATGAACCTGGTTTAAATCACATTAAACCGTCTAATTATGAACCTGGTTTAATTCACATTAAACCGTCTAATTATGAACCTGGTTTAATTCACATTAAACCGTCTAATTATGAACCTGGTCTAATTCACATTAAACCGTCTAATTATGAACCTGGTTTAATTCACATTAAACCGTCTAATTATGAACCTGGTTTAATTCACATTAAACCGTCTAATTATGAACCTGGTCTAATTCACATTAAACCGTCTAATTATGAACCTGGTTTAATTCACATTAAACCGTCTAATTATGAACCTGGTTTAATTCACATTAAACCATCTAATTATGAACCTGGTTTAATTCACATTAAACCGTCTAATTATGAACCTGGTTTAATTCACATTAAACCGTCTAATTATGAACCTGGTCTAATTCACATTAAACCGTCTAATTATGAACCTGGTCTAATTCACATTAAACCGTCTAATCATGAACCTGGTTTCTGGTTCATCTGTACACAGGTGTAGTCGGTCTTATTTCATGAGCAGGTGCAATAAATCCCTGAAGTCGAGTCTTATTGAGACTTCAAGAAGTCCATAAAACATCTTCCACCGCCCGCATGGGCTAAAGACAGAACGCCCCCACACCTGTGCCATGGAGGGCCGAGACACTCCCTCCACCGGAGAGGTTGGACACCCGTGCTCTAGTCCTACCCATCGGTTTAGCCCAGGGGTCGGGAACCTTTTTGACTAAGAGAGCCATGAAAGCAAAATATTTGGACATTTATTTCAGTGAGAGCCATATAATATATTTCAAACGTGAATTCAACTAAATGTCAGTATAAGCGGTAAGCAGGTAATAAACCAGTATAATAAGCCTCTGAACGTTACGGACTAACGTGAGCGGACCCCAGAAAGCAGAGAACAGAGACGGTGCGATGGTTGAATTGATCATTTACACCTGGAGCTGCACACAGGACGAGGGGGGGCTGGAGCCCAACGTAATAATACACAGCCGAGAGAAAACCAAAAAGCAAGCGATGCCCTCTTGAAGCAAACGCAGGGCCCCGTCTTTTTCACACGTTTATTCCAAAAGAAGGTCCCAGGTAAGAATACATTAAAATAGTAGTAATCTGGAATTAAGGTGGAGCCAAACAAAGTCCACTCTGCCACCGTGCACACAGCTGGCCACACCCACCCCTAATGGCGGGATGACGGCCCACGGGCGCGGCGAGTAAAAACAAACAAACTATTATTTATTTTTTTAATCTGTGCGCGAGCCATATGCAATCATCAGAAGAGCCATAGGTTCCCGACCCCTGGTTTAGCTCGTCTGACCACTCCCCCAAGCATCTACTACAGTGTGTGGATATCAATCATGGAGCACTTTGTTTAATTCAGAAAATGCTGAGGAATTCCGCAGTCCTTGACACAACACAAAGAAATTCCTGGATCTGCCCAGACGCCCCGAACCAAAATGAAGCAGGGTCCTTCATCATCCATGCCCCGTCCGTCCTGGAGAGTAATCATGCTAACAAAAGGAGGTAATGGCGAGCGTCGGGGTTGCAGGTGGACAGACAGACAGTCTTTTGAGTTGTGCTGAGGTAAACTCTGAACTATTAGCATGGGGACAGACAAAATGTCAGACTATTCCAAGACGTCATCAACTTTCACAATGAAGTGAACAGAAAACTTTGACGTTTAAAGCAAACCCCTAAAACAGAAATACTCAGAATACTTCGAAAAGCCCTGGTGGCACACCCACGTGTGTAATAAACGGAACCTTCTGACCACAAAAGAGAAACATATACATTAACAGACGTGTGACATTTAAGACCCTACATTGAAACTAGAGTGGAGCAAAAACCAAAAAAGAGAGGCCTGACCTCCAAACCAGAGGAGGTGTGGAGGAGAGAGAGAAAGGAACTGGCTGGGCCCCCGTCCCCGGTGCCTTATAAGGCAGCGTTTCTATCCAGCCAGTACTCTGCAGCTACTCAGCTGCACTCCAGAGACGAAGCCGAGACCAGGATGACTATCAGGGGCTAGCCCCACCTCACCGAGAAGCTGCAGAATGGGCACGGGTCTGGTGGGGGGGGGGGGGGTACGATCAGAAGCAGGACAAGAGTTGGATGTAAAGGGGAGAAGAATCTCACTGGAAAGAGAATGGAATGAAAGGGAGGGGCAAAACTAACCCCCCCCCTGCATGTGTAGTCATGAGGAGAGATGGGAGCATCCTACTGAACCAGGACCCCCCCCCCCCCAGTTTAGGTGGTGTGGATGACATCAGACCAGCTCTGCTGCTGGATCACTGGGCTTTGGAATGGAGCCACGGTTTGTGTTCAACAAGCCCGAGAGGAAGGTCGAGCTGCAGCTCAGGAGAAGAGCAACCAGCCGCAGGGCCCTGAGCAACCAGCCGCAGGACCCTGAGCAACCAGCCGCAGGGACCCTGAGCAACCAGCCGCAGGACCCTGAGCAACCAGCCGCAGGACCCTGAGCAACCAGCCGCAGGGACTCTGAGCAACCAGCCGCAGGACCCTGAGCAACCAGCCGCAGGGACTCTGAGCAACCAGCCGCAGGGACCCTGAGCAACCAGCCGCAGGGACCCTGAGCAACCAGCCGCAGGACCCTGAGCAACCAGCCGCAGGGACCCTGAGCAACCAGCCGCAGGACCCTGAACAACCAGCCGCAGGATCCTGAGCAACCAGCCGCAGGACTCTGAGCAACCAGCCGCAGGACCCTGAACAACCAGCCGCAGGATCCTGAGCAACCAGCCGCAGGGCCCTGAACAACCAGCCGCAGGACCCTGAGCAACCAGCCGCAGGGACCCTGAGCAACCAGCCGCAGAACCCTGAGCAACCAGCCGCAGGGACCCTGAGCAACCAGCCGCAGGACCCTGAGCAACCAGCCGCAGGGACTCTGAGCAACCAGCCGCAGTGACTCTGAGCAACCAGCCGCAGGGACCCTGAGCAACCAGCCGCAGGGACCCTGAGCAACCAGCCGCAGGACCCTGAGCAACCAGCCGCAGGGACCCTGAGCAACCAGCCGCAGGACCCTGAGCAACCAGCCGCAGGATCCTGAGCAACCAGCCGCAGGACTCTGAGCAACCAGCCGCAGGACCCTGAACAACCAGCCGCAGGATCCTGAGCAACCAGCCGCATGACCCTGAGCAACCAGCCGCATGACCCTGAGCAACCAGCCGCAGGACCCTGAGCAACCAGCCGCAGGACCCTGAGCAACCAGCCGCATGACCCTGAGCAACCAGCCGCAGGACTCTGAGCAACCAGCCGCAGGACCCTGAACAACCAGCCGCATGACCCTGAGCAACCAGCCGCAGGACCCTGAGCAACCAGCCGCAGGACCCTGAGCAACCAGCCGCATGACCCTGAGCAACCAGCCGCATGACCCTGAGCAACCAGCCACATGACCCTGAGCAACCAGCCGCATGACCCTGAGCAACCAGCCGCAGGACCCTGAGCAACCAGCCGCAGGGACCCTGAGCAACCAGCCGCAGGACCCTGAGCAACCAGCCGCAGGACTCTGAGCAACCAGCCGCAGGACCCTGAGCAACCAGCCGCAGGATCCTGAGCAACCAGCCGCATGACCCTGAGCAACCAGCCGCATGACCCTGAGCAACCAGCCGCAGGACCCTGAGCAACCAGCCGCAGGACCCTGAGCAACCAGCCGCAGGACCCTGAGCAACCAGCCGCAGAAACCCGCTTCAGGTGTCCTCAGCAATCACTCCACGTACTCAGAGCTGCCAAATAATGCAGGGGGACACTTGTCTTTGTCTTCTGCTCTCCTGGACAGTAACGTTCCAGTAACTGAGTCGATGCTGCAGACTCCTCCCCATCGGTCCTTCTCAGTAAATAACTGCATTTCTTTTACTGGGCTCTAGTGGGTGGCTCTCTCAGGTCTTTACTGAGCTCTAGTGGGTGACTCTCTCAGGTCTTTACTGAGCTCTAGTGGGTGACTCTCTCAGGTCTTTATTGGGCTCTAGTGGGTGGCTCTCTCAGGTCTTTATTGGGCTCTAGTGGGTGGCTCTCTCAGGTCTTTATTGGGCTCTAGTGGGTGGCTCTCTCAGGTCTTTATTGGGCTCTAGTGGGTGGCTCTCAGGTCTTTATTGGGCTCTAGTGGGTGGCTCTCTCAGGTCTTTATTGGGCTCTAGTGGGTGGCTCTCTCAGGTCTTTATTGGGCTCTAGTGGGTGGCTCTCTCAGGTCTTTACTGAGCTCTAGTGGGTGGCTCTCTCAGGTCTTTATTGGGCTCTAGTGGGTGGCTCTCTCAGGTCTTTACTGGGCTCTAGTGGGTGGCTCTCTCAGGTCTTTATTGGGCTCTAGTGGGTGACTCTCTCAGGTCTTTATTGGGCTCTAGTGGGTGGCTCTCTCAGGTCTTTATTGGGCTCTAGTGGGTGGCTCTCTCAGGTCTTTATTGGGCTCTAGTGGGTGGCTCTCTCAGGTCTTTACTGAGCTCTAGTGGGTGACTCTCTCAGGTCTTTACTGAGCTCTAGTGGGTGGCTCTCAGGTCTTTATTGGGCTCTAGTGGGTGGCTCTCTCAGGTCTTTACTGGGCTCTAGTGGGTGGCTCTCTCAGGTCTTTATTGGGCTCTAGTGGGTGGCTCTCTCAGGTCTTTATTGGGCTCTAGTGGGTGACTCTCTCAGGTCTTTATTGGGCTCTAGTGGGTGGCTCTCTCAGGTCTTTATTGGGCTCTAGTGGGTGGCTCTCTCAGGTCTTTATTGGGCTCTAGTGGGTGGCTCTCTCAGGTCTTTACTGAGCTCTAGTGGGTGACTCTCTCAGGTCTTTACTGAGCTCTAGTGGGTGGCTCTCAGGTCTTTATTGGGCTCTAGTGGGTGGCTCTCTCAGGTCTTTACTGGGCTCTAGTGGGTGGCTCTCTCAGGTCTTTATTGGGCTCTAGTGGGTGACTCTCTCAGGTCTTTATTGGGCTCTAGTGGGTGGCTCTCTCAGGTCTTTATTGGGCTCTAGTGGGTGGCTCTCTCAGGTCTTTATTGGGCTCTAGTGGGTGGCTCTCTCAGGTCTTTACTGGGCTCTAGTGGGTGGCTCTCTCAGGTCTTTATTGGGCTCTAGTGGGTGGCTCTCTCAGGTCTTTATTGGGTGGCTCCTTTCCCTCTTCCTATGACACAATAGCACGCTGATTCATTGTTTACCGACAGCGAGCAGCAGAACGTCTAAAAACAGGAAGCTGGAGCCCGTTCTCTCCTACGCATGCGGGGGGGGGGGGGGGGGCTCCATTAAAAGGGGTGATGCTTTATAGCAGGGGTCGGGAACCTTTTTGGCTGAGAGCCATGAACACCAGATATTTTTAAATGTAATTCCGTGAGAGCCATACAATGTTTAAAACTAAATACGAGTAAATGTGTGCATTTCATGTAACAACACTTTTAAAGTCTTTGTAATAACATTGTTATGCTGTTTCTAACCAACGATGGATATTTCCTACCATTAATGTAACTTCTGCTGCTGCGTCGTTTCGCTGATCTCTTTGTGGCTACAAAGTGAAAAGTACGATTCTCCTCATTATTTTTTCTCTCATTTATTTTCTCAAAGGGTTTCTAAAGTTAGCGAGCTGATAACGGGATTAAAACGAGGGAAGTTTACTTCCTGATCTCACAACCGGCCGTTGTGCGGACCCTTTTGCACGTCGACCGCTATTTCCAACAGCAAAATACAAAATACTTGAACAGTGTCTCTGTCTCATCTGCGTTGCCTAGGCGATTGATAGATGATAGATAGTTTGCCACTTTCCCACTGAGATTACTGCTTTGACTGTTTCTGAACGCAGATTGATCAGCTATCAATCACCGTTTGTCCCTTTCCCAGTGAGCAGAACGGCGTTTATAAGCCGGACTTCCTGATCGCTGCCTCGTAGCGACCAGGCTTTCTAGTCGCCGGTTCATGCACAAAGGAAAGGAAAGATTTGTCTGCGAGACAGATGCGGCCATCAAAAGAGCCACATCTGGCTCCCGAGCCATAGGTTCCTGACCCCTGCTTTATAACATAGACCCGACAGCCCCTTGTCAGACCAAGACAGAGAAATTTACTTTAGAGCACAAGACGCAGTGTTTGTTAGAGCGACGCACACGACCCAGGACGAGGAACGCACCAGTAATCAATAACTGGAAGAAACGATAACTCCACCAGTTCCAATTTCACCTCAAAAGAAAAGCAAGACTTATTCAGAAAATAGAAACCAGTATACTGAATATTCGTTACTGGTAACGAGACAGACTTGAGTTGTGTTCTTACACTATTAAGAGCATTCTGCAGGCGGGGGTGCAGCAAGATAGCACGGTGTCATCAGCATAATGAAACGCTGCGTCTGGGGAGTAGTGGACCGTTACCAATACATTTGGATCATTTAAAAATAAAATGGACACTGGCTTCCCTCAGCCTCACTATTTGGCGTGGCTTCCCTCAGCCTCACTATTTGGCGAGGCTTCCCTCAGCCTCACTATTTGGCGAGGCTTCCCTCAGCCTCACTATTTGGCGTGGCTTCCCTCAGCCTCACTATTTGGCGTGGCTTCCCTCAGTCTCACTATTTGGCGTGGCTTCCCTCAGCCTCACTATTTGGCGAGGCTTCCCTCAGCCTCACTATTTGGCGAGGCTTCCCTCAGCCTCACTATTTGGCGAGGCTTCCCTCAGCCTCACTATTTGGCGTGGCTTCCCTCAGCCTCACTATTTGGCGAGGTGCATGTCTGCAGATTGTACCAACTGAGGAACTTCCAAACAATGTTCTACGAAGGCTCAACAGAGAAATCAACTTAAAACATGTTAAAAGTGGAATCATGCTATACGAACGAGCTAATCAGCCTGCATCTGGGGTTCCGCGTGCCGGAACCCAACCGAGCCGTCACTCTGGGGTTCCGCGTGCCGGAACCCAACCGAGCCGTCACTCAATGACAGGATGAGCGTTCTAAACTGGATTATAATCTGTTTTCTTTCTGCGTTGAATAGATATTAGATCTGGTTCATCCTAATCTGGAGACAAACTATTGATCTATTGATCACACTATGACGTAGAAGAAAGGATAAACAGCGATGCTAACAGCAGCAGGTCTCAATGTGGGGTTCTAAAGGGAGAGGTACCGTTACACGCACGAGAAGACAACACGCACGATGAATGAGAAGAAGACAACACGCACGATAAATCAGAAGACAACACGCACGGTGGATCATGTCGCTGGACTCACCAGCAGACTTTCCAGGTTCATGGCGGATCTGGGGTCTCTGATCGCTTCCTGCAGCCGCTTCAGCCGCGCTTCCGCCCGCCGCTCGGCGCCCAGCGACATGGCCGCAGCGCGGCTTGGTGAAAGTTGGGTGGAATGTGGAAGTGACCCGTTCGGGTTTACGGCTCTGTTCCTGGCCAATGGCCGTGGGCCTAGCGGGGTAGCCTGGGGCCGGCAGCCCGCCCGACGCGCCCCCGACAGGGCACGACGGAGAGAAGTTATTCCCGAAGCTTCCCAGAAGTTGTGCGCGAGCCCTTCATGCTCGGTTAGCTTTGAGCTAAGCTAAGAACGGACGCGCTGGATAATCACCTCCCGTTCAGTGATCGATGGTGGAGGTGGCGGGACCAGCAACAGGCAGCGGGGCGTTTCCTGCCCCCCTCGGCCGCTTCGGCTCCGCTTCGGCTCCGCTTCGGCTCCGCTGGTCCCGTTAGCGCTGCCGTTTCTGCCTCAGGTCCTCTGAAGACGCGTCCGTTCTCCCGCGCTCACTTCTTAAGAAACGCGCGCGCTCGTCCTTGAGTTCTTCCCGCATTTTCGCCTTTGATGTCCTCGTCTTCTGCTTGGAGTTGGTTTTATTTACACGAATAAATAGTTTGATTTCGAGAAAAGAGTCCTGAAACGTGCAGTCACACGAACACACAGTCAGCCTGGAGTCCCTCCTCATTTACACAGCGAGGACTCCATTACCCAGAAGACACCAGTCCTAGCGCTGGCTTTCTCTTGTACTGTACGCACATGTACTGTATATCATTTAGACAAAGGGGTGGGAGCTATGCGTTTCAAATGCATTTTTTTTAATTTTGTTTTTATTTTATTTTATTTATTTGTTTATTTTACCATGCTACCCTGTTTTATTTATTTATTTTACCATGCTATCCTGTTTTATTTATTTATTTACCATGCTATCCTATTTTATTTATTTATTTACCATGCTACCCTGTTTTATTTATTTATTTACCATGCTACCCTGTTCTATTTATTTATTTATTTACCATGCTACCTTGTTTTATTTATTTATTTACCACGCTACCCTGTTTTATTTATTTATTTATTTACCATGCTACCTTGTTTTATTTATTTATTTACCATGCTATCCTGTTTTATTTATTTATTTACCATGCTACCCTGTTTTATTTATTTATTTATTTACCATGCTACCTTGTTTTATTTATTTATTTACCACGCTACCCTGTTTTATTTATTTATTTATTTACCATGCTACCTTGTTTTATTTATTTATTTACCATGCTATCCTGTTTTATTTATTTATTTACCATGCTACCCTGTTTTATTTATTTATTTACCATGCTATCCTGTTTTATTTATTTATTTACCATGCTATCCTGTTTTATTTATTTATTTACCATGCTATCCTGTTTTATTTATTTATTTACCATGCTACCCTGTTTTATTTATTTATTTACCATGCTATCCTGTTTTATTTATTTATTTACCATGCTATCCTGTTTTATTTATTTATTTACCATGCTATCCTGTTTTATTTATTTATTTACCATGCTACCCTGTTTTATTTATTTATTTACCATGCTATCCTGTTTTATTTATTTATTTACCATGCTACCCTGTTTTATTTATTTATTTATTTACCATGCTACCTTGTTTTATTTATTTATTTACCATGCTACCCTGTTCTATTTATTTATTTATTTTACCATGCTACCTTGTTTTATTTATTTATTTACCATGCTACCCTGTTTTATTTATTTCTTTTACCATGCTACCTTGTTTTATTTATTTATTTACCATGCTACCCTGTTTTATTTATTTATTTATTTACCATGCTACCTTGTTTTATTTATTTATTTACCATGCTACCCTGTTCTATTTATTTATTTATTTTACCATGCTACCTTGTTTTATTTATTTATTTTACCATGCTATCCTGTTTTATTTATTTATTTACCATGCTACCCTGTTTTATTTATTTATTTACCATGCTATCCTGTTTTATTTATTTATTTACCATGCTACCCTGTTTTATTTATTTATTTATTTACCATGCTACCTTGTTTTATTTATTTATTTACCATGCTACCCTGTTCTATTTATTTATTTATTTTACCATGCTACCTTGTTTTATTTATTTATTTACCATGCTACCCTGTTTTATTTATTTCTTTTACCATGCTACCTTGTTTTATTTATTTATTTACCATGCTACCTTGTTTTATTTATTTATTTACCATGCTACCCTGTTTTATTTATTTATTTATTTTACCATGCTACCCTGTTTTATTTATTTATTTACCATGCTACCCTGTTTTATTTATTTCTTTTACCATGCTACCTTGTTTTATTTATTTATTTACCACGCTACCCTGTTTTATTTATTTATTTATTTTACCATGCTACCCTGTTTTATTTATTTATTTACCATGCTACCCTGTTTTATTTATTTATTTATTTTACCATGCTACCCTGTTTTATTTATTTATTTACCATGCTACCCTGTTTTATTTATTTATTTTACCATGCTACCCTGTTTTATTTATTTATTTTACCATGCTACCCTGTTTTATTTATTTATTTACCATGCTACCCTGTTTTATTTATTTATTTTACCATGCTACCCCGTTTTATTTATTTATTTTACCATGCTACCCTGTTCTATTTATTTATTTATTTTACCATGCTACCCTGTTTTATTTATTTATTTATTTACCATGCTATCCAGTTTTATTTATTTATTTACCATGCTACCTTGTTTTATTTATTTATTTACCATGCTACCCTGTTTTATTTATTTATTTACCATGCTACCCAGTTTTATTTATTTATTTATTTACCATGCTACCCTGTTTTATTTATTTATTTACCATGCTACCCAGTTTTATTTATTTATTTATTTACCATGCTACCCTGTTTTATTTATTTATTTACCATGCTACCCAGTTTTATTTATTTATTTATTTACCATGCTACCCTGTTTTATTTATTTATTTACCATGCTACCCAGTTTTATTTATTTATTTATTTACCATGCTATCCTGTTTTATTTATTTATTTTACCATGCTACCCAGTTTTATTTATTTATTTATTTACCATGCTACCCAGTTTTATTTATTTATTTATTTACCATGCTACCCTGTTTTATTTATTTATTTACCATGCTACCCAGTTTTATTTATTTATTTATTTACCATGCTATCCTGTTTTATTTATTTATTTTACCATGCTACCCAGTTTTATTTATTTATTTATTTACCATGCTACCCTGTTTTATTTATTTATTTACCATGCTACCCTGTTTTATTTATTTATTTTACCATGCTACCCTGTTTTATTTATTTATTTTACCATGCTACCCTGTTTTATTTATTTATTTACCATGCTACCCTGTTTTATTTATTTATTTTACCATGCTACCCTGTTTTATTTATTTATTTTACCATGCTACACTGTTTTATTTATTTATTTATTTTACCATGCTACCTTGTTTTATTTATTTATTTTACCATGCTACCCTGTTTTATTTATTTATTTTACCATGCTACCCTGTTTTATTTATTTATTTATTTTACCACGCTACCCTGTTTTATTTATTTATTTATTTTACCATGCTACCCTGTTTTATTTATTTATTTTACCATGCTACCCTGTTTTATTTATTTATTTATTTTACCACGCTACCCTGTTTTATTTATTTATTTATTTTACCATGCTACCCTGTTTTATTTATTTATTTATTTTACCATGCTACCCTGTTTTATTTATTTCTTTACCATGCTATCCTGTTTTATTTATTTATTTACCATGCTACCCTGTTTTATTTATTTATTTATTTTACCATGCTACCCTGTTTTATTTATTTATTTACCATGCTATCCTGTTTTATTTATTTATTTTACCATGCTACCCTGTTTTATTTATTTATTTACCATGCTACCTTGTTTTATTTATTTATTTACCATGCTACCCTGTTTTATTTATTTATTTTACCATGCTATCCTGTTTTATTTATTTATTTTACCATGTTACCCTGTTTTATTTATTTATTCACCATGCTACCCAGTTTTATTTATTTATTTATTTTACCATGCTATCCTGTTTTATTTATTACCCTCGCCGAAGAGGAGGCGAGGGTATTGCAATTGGGTGCGTTTGTTTGTTTGTCTGTTTGTCTGTCCGAGCGCATAACTCAAAAACTAGTAACCCAATCAACTTAAATTTTTTACACAAGCAAGGTTCTGTCCGTGACTCGGTCCTCCCAGAGAATGCCGTTGATCCGGATCTGGATCCAGATTCTAGAATTATAAAAACCTGCTCTAGCTTGCTGCTCCGGAACGTACTACAAGACTCCTTCTGGACTCTTTTTCCCATCCTGCCATTCGTGTCCCTCCCTCTTAAAGTGGCAGTTTACAGCACAGGCACAATTCCAGATGTAAAAATAATTCTAGAATCTGGATCCGGATCCGGATCAACGCCATTCTCGGGAAGGACCGAGCCACGGACAGAACCTTGCTTGTGTAAAAATTTCAAGTCGATTGGGTTACTAGTTTTTGAGTTATGCGCTCGGACAGACAAACAAACAAACAAATAGACAGACAAACAGACAAACAAACGCACCCAATTGCATTACCCTCGCCTCCTCTTCGGTGAGGGTAATGAATGAGTGAATAAACAATAACAGAGCAGTTAAGTCCGTATTTAAAGTTGGTGGACGAGGACATGCTGGGCCTGAGACACCGGTCCAGCCATCATGCTGACCCTAAAGCACTTCTCCCTGGTCTTCCTAATTTGATGGATTTGTAATTTGAGATTTATCACTTATATGGATTAAAACCTCCACCTTGGTAGCGCCGGTCCAGCGAGGCCTACGAACCGCCTGCTCATCGTGTCGCTCCCGTTTCTAATCCCGTTTCTGATCCCGTTTCTGATCCCGTTTCTAATCCCGTTTCTGATCCCGTTTCTAATCCCGTTCCTAATCCCGTTTCTGATCCCGTAAACGTAGCTTTACTGTTAGCATTAATAAGAATATAATGTACATATTGTTAGCATTACAATTTCCATCAGTGACGTGCGGTGAGGTTCATGTCTGGTGAGGCACAGTCAGATTTACTAATCAATGAACCTACAGCTTGTTCATCATTTGATTGGCAACATTTAACGTGTTTTGTTTAAACATTCGTACCTGCATTTTTTACATATTGTCACAAACCTGGCTCATCAGTTTATGACAAAAAGGGGAGACCACACATAATCTGCGTATTTACAAGAGATTTAATGAAATTATTCAACTCTGCGTATCAGTGTGCGTGCAGCGTTGGATGTGTGTGGATGCGTGTGCGTTGATCGGTTAAACAAACAAAAAAAACTGACAACCAAAGGAGCAAACGCCACCAGCCAGCCATGGAGGAAAGAGAGAGCGCAGTGAGCAGGGCTACTTTATAGCCTTCTCAGGTGTGACAATCTAGGGAGCCTGGGTGACTCCTCCCCCAATACCTGCAGAGCAGAGCGAGAGCAAGAAAGGAGAAACACAGAATAGGCCTCCACAACAATATACAAACTGTAGCATAGAAAAAAGGACTTTTAAAATGTGATCGTCTTACCTTTACTTATAAATGAAGTCTATGCGCCGCTCCTTTTGAATAAAAGCATCGATAACTTGCTTGTAAAAGTCCTCCTTATCGTTCTTGAGTTTTAAAAGTCTGTCCGTCTCTATGGAGATCACTGCCAGTGAAGAAAGTCTCCCCTGATCAGTCCTGTTCCGACCGCATGTTGTCGGTCTTTTCCGTGCGGAGAATGACCGCTCCTCCGATGCTGTGCTCGCTGGCGCAGTGAGCGCCTCGGGAACAGTTTCAGTAAGATCCTTCTGGGCCAAAAACCTGAGAAGCTGTCCGGGATTCACATTGTTCCCTCACCTTTTGTGAACTATACAGTCCAACGAGATCCGCCTTTAGACGCACAAAGTTAAAGAATCTGGCGTATTTTGGCAGGCTCTGCAGTCTCGCGTCATCAAAATGTTGTGACATTTCACTGAATTTTGTGCAGTCCACCAAACCAAGGAAAGCCAGCTCACCAAAATGATCAAAGCTGCCCTTCATTTGACAGCTTATGTTTTCCAGAATGTTACAGGACACTCGTTCCCATCCAATGGACTCTGTCAGGCCCAGTGCGCCGCACTTCTGCTCAAATCGGTCCCAGAAACGGTCAAACTCAAGCCTCATGCGCTCGAGAGCAGCAACAGTGTCGCGGATGCGTGCAAGACAATATTCAATGTCCATGACTTTGTTTTGCAGCACTCTAAAAAGTGCATCCGTTTCATTGAAACTGTCCTCAAACAGCATAAGCAGAAAGCATGTTGCTGCATCGTATCCTGCTGCCATTATCATCGTCTCACTATCCCAGTTCTCGGGATTTTCCATAATAACACGAAATAACGTGCGCAGGTCATTTTGGCAGAGGCCTAGAGTTAGAGCTCCATCTGGTCGGTGCTCTGGGTAAACGCCGCTTGGTAACGTGAGTACGCTTGGTGGACTTGCTGAAAAATGATGCTAGTCCCTCAGCTGTTTGAAAAAAGATGCGACATTTCGGCATGCACTTTGCAGAATGCATGAGCACCAAGTTCAGCCGGTGTGCGTGAGCATGGCTTCGGGAACCTTTTCTTTCATTTGTGCTTGCACTCCATTGAGACCTGAAGCCATTACAGCAGCCCCATCATAGGTCTGAGCTACAAGCCTGGCAGTACGGTTATACTTCTCCAACACCGCCAGCACGTACTCGGCATCATCAAAGCCCAAAACGCTTCCTTCACCTCACAGCCCGCTTCAGATGTAACGACGCATCGTAACATGACTGCTAGCTGAGCTTTGTCTGTAACGTCTGTGGTCTCACCGACTTCTACAGCAACAAACGGAGCTGCGCCGATCTCCTTCTTAATGTCATTTCTAATGACGTCACCGAGTGCCTCAATGAAATCGTTCTGTATCCTATTTGACCATCCTATCCTATCCACCAGAAAGGTGGATGTCTCTAGATGTTTCGCTAGCTTGTCATCAGTTTCAGCAAAAGCACGCAGTAGCTCAACATCGTTACCGCGGTTAGCAGAGCCTGTACTTTCATCATTTCCACGAAACGCCAGCTGTTGTTTGGCGAGGAAGCAGGCGGCATTGATGAGCGCTTTTAAAATCTCTCGGTTCTCCTTGACCTTCGCATTGTGGATGCTGATGTTCAGTCTCCGCTGTTCGTCCAAAGCCAAGTCTATGCGGGACGTCCCAAATGTTTTTAGCGCAATTTGGCTTTGTGTTGTGTTCTATGCTTTCGCCAGAAGATGGCGCATGTACTCGGATGCCAGAAATAGGGACGGCAGAAGAAGAGAGAGAACAGAATAGGTAAGAGAGAAGAAGAAGGTAGCGTGGATGTTTGAGCGATGTACTGAAGTTGTTATAAGGACGTGCTGATAAAGTTGAGTGGTTGGAACTACTACTGTCTCCTCATTTCCAAACAACACCACAAATTGGCGACGAGGGAACCTGCGTGAGTTTTTCCTGTTTTTGCTTTGTGGCTTTTGCTATGGCTGCTAACGTGCCACCACCGCCTCCATTTTTGCCGAGTCCGGGAGAGCCGACTATGCCGTTCGCGATGTGGATGAGGATGTTCAACAACTACTTGCTGGTAATAAATGCAAATTCCTGGCATGAAGTGCGCAAGAGAGCTACTTTGCTTCACTGTCTGGGGACTGAGGGACAACGTCTGTTCTACTCGTTACCAGAGACAGGTGATACAATGGCGTCAGCGGTTGCGGCTTTGGAAAAACACTTTACTCCAAAAGTAAATGTTGTTGTGGAAAGGCATGCTTTCAGAAAGAGGAAACAAGCATCTCATGAAACTATCTTGCAATATGTGGCTGCTTTACGTGATCTTGCTTCAAAATGCAATTTTGAGGATAAAATGGATGAGATGATACGTGATCAGTTGACTGAACACGTCACTACCTCTCGCATTAGAGAGACTTTTTCTTGAACCTGATTTGACTCTGGATAAATCCATTACAATTGCTACACAGTTGGAATCTGCTGCCCATCAAGCTAAAACAATGGCGACAGACCACACTGCCCCAGTACAGGCCGTACAACAGCGTCCATACAAGAAAACGAGTCAACAAATCAGACGTCCAAGTAAGCCTTCAAATGCTACTGCTTCACCCGCTCAGACCTGTTTCAGGTGTGGTTCAGATCGACACCTGGCAAACTATCCACAGTGCCCAGCTGCTAAGGCAAAATGTAAGTCCTGTTCCAGGCTTGGCCATTTTGCTCGCGTTTGCCGCTCTGCTAAGACAAGTGATGTGCATGAGATACAGTTACCAAAAGTGACTGTACTGTACCTAAGGGATGCTAGCCATGCACCGAAGAAAATTCACTGCGATGTTACTGCATGCACTTCTGCTTCTCCAAAGGTGGATTTAAGCCTTGTGGTAGATTCAGGATCTGCCGTGTCTATCTTGCCGTACTATACATACAAGAAATGCTTCAGTGATACAGCACTACAGACCCCTGAAATGCAGCTTGTTACTTATACAAAGAGGAAGATTCCAGTGCTGGGTTGCCTCAGTGTTAAAGTGAGCAGAGGAACCGTGTCCTCCACAGAAACTTTCTTTGTAGCGAACAAAGGAACATCTATACTGGGAAGAGATCTAATGAAAGCACTGAACATATGCATCAAAGGTAACACTGTTCTGCCTCCAGAATCCTCTGTGATGACTACTGAATCTGCAGCTACTCAAAACAGTACTTCACCTGACATAGGCTGCGTGAAAAACTTTGTTCATAAGGTTAAAATTGACACCACTGTCAAGCCTGTGAGACAAAAACTGAGACGTTTACCCTTTGCTGTCAGATCTTCTGTTTCAGCTGAGCTTGATCGCCTACTGAAAGCTGGCGTGATTGAGAGGATTGATGCATCACCCTGGGTTTCACCTATCGTCGTTACAGGACGCAAAACAGGTGGAATAAGGATGTGTGCAGATCTCCGTGAACCAAACAAAGCTGTGATTACAGATTGCTATCCACTCCCTCATATAGACGAGCTATTCACAAACCTACATGGTGCCAAAGTCTTCTCTTCAATAGACCTGGCTAATGCATACTACCAACTTCCGCTTCATGAAGATTGCAGGGATCTCACTGCATTCATTACACATGATGGATTATTCAGATTTTGTAGAGTGCCTTACGGACTTGCATCTGCTCCTTCAGCCTTTCAAAAGATGATGGCTGAAATTCTCAAAGACATCCCTGGTGTTCAAAACTACTTGGATGATCTCATTGTTTACGGTAACAATCTACAAGAACATGACCAAAACCTGTACACAGTCCTCCGCAAATTGAAAGAAGCTGGACTGGTGTTAAATGACAACAAGTGTCATTTCAGAAAACCATGCTTACGCTTTTTGGGACATGTCATTACTGCAGATGGCATCCTCCCTGACCAAGATCATATTGATGCGGTGATAAAAGCTCCACCCCCATCAGATGCTGTTACTCTAAGGTCATTCCTTGGACTTGTCTCATGGTACTCTAAATTCCTTCCCAACTTTGCCACAGTTGTTGCACCCATGAGAGACTGCGCCAATAACAAAGACTCCTTCATATGGACATCTGAGGCACAAAACAGCTTTGAGAAGGTAAAAGAACTCCTTGTAAACAGTCCTGCACTTGTCCTATTTGACCCTGCTTTACAAATAATAATTTCAACTGATGCTAGTGACTATGGACTGGGAGCTGTTTTCGCACAGGTTCAACAAGATGGTACAGAGAAACCTGTTGCTTTTGCCTCGCGTACACTTACCAGTACTGAACGCAAATACTCCACAGTTGAGAAAGAAGCGCTTGCATGTGTGTGGGCAACAGAGAAATGGAGAACATACTTATGGGGAAGACACTTTACACTCCGTACAGACCACCAAGCCTTGACAACTCTTCTCAGCACCAAAGGAATAGGACGTGCTGGAATGCGCATTGCCCGCTGGTCTGCACGCTTGCTCTGTTTCGATTATGCTGTTGTTTACAGACCTGGTACACAAAACTATACTGCTGACTGTCTTTCACGCCTTCCTTTACCACTGTCTGCAGATATTACAACTGATGCTGAACCTGAGATGGTTGCACACATATCTGCTGCGCTGTCATCACTGCCAGTGACAGAGTTTGATTCTGCTTGTGCTACGTGTCCCGAACTTTCTGCCCTGCGTGCGCAAATTGATAAAGGTTGGCCAGCTTCTATTAAATCGCTTAATGAAATGCTTGCACCCTACTACAAGATCAGAGATGAACTTGCAAGTAAAGGCAACTACATTCTGCGTGGCTCCAGGTTGATTGTGCCACTCTCTTTACGTCACACCTTGATCCTACTTGCTCACGAGAGTCACCAAGGAATTGTTCGCACAAAACAACGCCTGAGAGACCTCTACTGGTGGCCTGGAATGGATTCACAAGTACAGGTTGCTGTTGCTTCATGTGTCCTCTGTCAGTCCAATGATAAAACTGCTTGTACACGCCCTGCTCCTCTTCAACCCATACCACTGCCAGATGGTCCATGGAAGAAACTTGGACTTGACATAGTTGGACCTTTCGAAACTGCAACATACGACTGCCGCTTCGTAATCACACTCACTGATTATTATTCAAAGTGGCCTGAACTTGCTTTTTCTCTTACTGCAACTGCAGAGGATGTCGTTTGCTTCCTGTCTTCAGTTTTCAGTCGACATGGAGATCCTGAGAACATAGTAACGGACAATGGTACGCAATTCACCTCTGCAGCTTTTGCCTCCTTCCTCCAGTCACGAGGCATATCCCACAGCAAGACATCTGTCTACTATCCAGCTGCAAATGGTGCCATTGAAAGATTTCATCGTGCTCTCAGATCCTGCATTCAAACTGTCATTCAACAGTCCAAACCGTGGAAAGAAGCTGTTACTAACTGGCTTCAAATCTACCGTGCGACACCTCATGCAACTACTGCTACTTCTCCTTACGAACTTATGTACGGACGTAAAATGCGTACTAAATTGGACATTCTATCCTTGCCAACTTCCACATCTGCCATGGATGATTTTGCTCGAGAGACTGTACGCAAGCGTCAAGACAAAATGCGACACTACACTGATGCCAAACGTAGTGCACGGAAACCTTCTTTTCGACCTGGTGAGAGAGTGAGGGTAAGGAAACCTCAACACGTTCCAAAAGCACACCCCAGGTTCACTCCTCCAGTGACTGTCGAGAAAAATGTGGGTACACACTCATTCTTGCTGAGTGATGGAAAAGTTTGGAATGCTACTCACCTCGCCCACTGCCCTCCGTTCACTGAAAATGACTCTAACAGTAGTAGTCTTCCTGAGAAAAGTGCCACTAAAACATCTCCAAAAGAACAACGTACTAAATACATACCCAATTGGCACAAGGACTATGTTATGCCTTAAGATGTTGATTTACCTGTACTTTCTGGTTTAAGATAAAGTAACTTGGTTCTTACAGATGGTTATATAAGTACAAGTAATAATCTGTTTTACTCAAAATGTGTTTTGTTATTACATAGCAATTTACTGGTTACAGAGTACAATTACAAATGTGATTAACCTACAGCTAATGTAATGTGTTTACTGTGCAATTCTTAGATATGGAGAAATTACTTTTTCTACAAGAAAGGAAATGTTGTGTTCTATGCTTTCGCCAGAAGATGGCGCATGTACTCGGATGCCAGAAATAGGGACGGCAGAAGAAGAGAGAGAACAGAATAGGTAAGAGAGAAGAAGAAGGTAGCGTGGGTGTTCGAGCGATGTACTGAAGTTGTTATAAGGACGTGCTGATAAAGTTGAGTGGTTGGAACTACTACTGTCTCCTCATTTCCAAACAACACCACACTTTGGATATGCGCGGTCGACTGCTCGTGTTTGACGAGGCTTCGCTGTAAGTTCTTCAGGTCGCAATATCCGATCCGAGTCCAAATATTGTCAGAATTTGCGAAAAGAAGGCAAGAAAAGCAAAAAAGTGGGTTTCTTGCAGGACATCCGCACAGCCAGCTTTTCCGTGCGTACCAGTCCGTCGGAGCGGGTCGAATATCCCGTCGGCTGTAGCAATCCTTTGAGCTCCGGTGTTGGTCGTCCCTTAATTAGTATCTCCTGCTTTGATTGAAAGTCCAGTTTAGAAAACCCCTTCAATGTATATATGTAATCCTCCATTTCGAAACAAAGCCCAAGCAACGAGAGTTTGAATAGAACTCCGTACTTCTTCTTCTATTGTTTGACGCCGAGGCCGAGGGGTCACTGGATCACGGGTCTCCTATGGGCTGCAGGCAGTATTACATGTGGCCTCATTCTGCAGTATTTTAATGCCGCTCAGCACAAGAACACGTGACGCACTAATAGTATTATTAAAAATGAAAATAATTATAAAATTTAAAATATAATATTGCTGATGTTAGATTATATATTATATGATGTTTATATTATTTTTAATAATACAAATACATGATTTTTATATGATTTTATATGATGGCAGGTGAGGCACAGCCTCACCTGCCTCCCCTGACTGCACGTCACTGATTTCCATATATATGTGTGTATATTCACACGCATATATACACAGTTGTTGTATTTGAACGTCTCATTGTGAGTCCATTAAAATATTTCCACTCCGTTCAGAACTTCTCTTTATTAAATGATGCCATTTCTCTTTAGCGTTCTTCAAAGGGCCAATACGTTCAGGAGCCACAAGGTGGGGCCAGAGACCTTTAAATTCGCTCTGATAGAGCGTTATCGGTGCAGGGTCCACGTGCACGAGCGCTCTGATAGAGCGTTATCTGTGCAGGCTCCACGTGCACGAGCAGATAATTCCCATCCCAAACACGGTTGTGTCATTTATTTGTCTTCATTCAGTGGATAAAACAAATCCTGTTACAACACAAAAGGATCATGTTACGACGTCATAATAAAAAGTTCTCGTTCGCTGGTTCTCATTTTAATCATTACAAAAAGCTTTCAGCCATTAAATAGAATCTTCGGTCAAACCGCCGTCACTTTTTTATGATTTCCAAATGCAAGACTTGTCAACAATAAATAAATACTATAAAATGTACACCAAAAGATTGACAATCAAACACAAGTTGGGGGGGGGGGGGGGATTGCAGAACAAGTTGCAGAAAAGCCGATGACACTGGCGAGATCAAAGTTGTTTCAAAGGAGGGATCGTCTCTACAGGTGGGCGTCGTCGTCTTAACGGTGGATTACACAAGGAGGTAAGGCAGCGCTTGTGTTTGTGCAGCGGTGTCACCTTTCACCTCGTCTGGGACCACTTGGGGTCAGGAACTGAGAGTCTGGCTCTCGAATCTTCTATGTGTGTCTCAAACAGGAACATTTGCAGCATGGTGCAGCTTAGTGTGCGCCGTAACGTGCACGTTGTTGTGTCTGTGTGTGTGTGTGTGTGTGTGTGAAAGCAAAAGATTTTTCAGTGGTTCCACGTCTCCCTTCAGATACAGGATTAGATTTCCTGAAGGGAAAGTGGAGGAATTTACACAGAATCAGCCTAAAAT
The DNA here is from genome assembly GCF_040956055.1 of Brachionichthys hirsutus. NCBI lineage: Eukaryota > Metazoa > Chordata > Actinopteri > Lophiiformes > Brachionichthyidae > Brachionichthys > Brachionichthys hirsutus. Next base: position 12,335,167 of record NC_090914.1, on the reverse strand, counting down.
GATCATTTTAGAATAAAAGTAAGGAAAAGTCCAGCACAACAATAAGAAAAAAAATATTTTGGTAAAAAGTCTAGCTAGCTTAGCATAAAGATTTGTGTTTTACAGCTGCTGCCTTTTCCTTTGGCAGAGGCATGATGGCTGTTTTCTCTCTTTAATCTTTCATCTTTAATCTAAGCTGAGCTAAACAACAGCTGGTTGTTAGTTCACATTTAACAGACACAGACACACACACAGACACGCAAACCTTTCATTTAAATCCGAGTCAAACACAATTCAGGTCATTCAGAAGGCTTGAGCGATGTGATCTCAGGAAGTCGAGCTTTGAGCTTCAGATCTTCTCTATTAGAAGTCAAGACTTTGTCCTGAGGGTGGCGCTGCAGAAGAGCTGGACAGAGATCCTCTCATCATTAGAAATGAGACGAGAACATTTGATGGCAGCGTGATAACAAGGTTATCATTTATCCCCAATTAAAACCCTGCGATGGGTCAGCGTTCCTGCCTCAGTGCAGCGTCTGCTTTAGCCCGGGGTAACAGTGAAGGGCAACAAAGAGTCTCCGACCTTCCTCCAGCTGCAGGACTGAGCTGGATCAGGGTGCTAAAAGGCAGCTACCATTGAGGATGCTGAGCTCACGTCCTCTGTATGCTTCATACAAATATAATAAATATATAGAATTAAAATGCAACAAGATTTACAGATTGTATAAATAACAGTTAACTGAAAAATCTATTAGACGAGTATCAAGAATTACAAGAAGGAATATCTCTATTTATGGAGAAATGCACTCAGCAGAAGAGAGAAACTGAGAATTTCTGCCTTGGAGGGAAATGAAAGAATCTTGACAAACTGAAGACTAAATACACACTGGTACCGATGACACACTGGGTACACACTGGTACCGATGACACACTGGGTACACACTGGTACCGATGGCACACTGGGTACACACTGGTACCGATGGCACACTGGTACCGGTGACACACTGGGTACACACTGGTACCGATCACACACTGGCTACCCACAATGCATTACAGGAGAGCCTGAGAACTCGCCTGCAGTAACAAGCCCTTGTCCTTGTCTTCCCAGTCTCCTGAAGGACGTTGAGACAGCAGCTTCCGTCTTCCTGCTCCTAGCAGGGCTTCCCACATCGGCCCACTCGGGTTCGGGCTCCACTAAAAATCATCTCTATATGTAGAACATATATTTCAATCCGGTTAAGATTCAGCCACAGTAAAATGGCAAACGTTGCAGTATTCCACCCACTTGCTGGTGAAGGTTAATATTTCATCCTCCAATGGGCTGATCAACACAACCTTTTTGTAGCTTCTAGCTTTCATTGACTGATTGTGCGTCTTTATGGCCGTCACACAATCACCCACAACGTTTGTGTCAGACCGACACAAAAAGGCTAAAGTACACACTGGGTACACACTGACGAATCCTGTTTGTGCCTTGGTGACTAATTGTATGAGACAAAAAATAACCTTGACAGGAGCATGGATTCTTTTCTTCTTCTTTTTGCGCCTGTGCTGTGAGCCCAGGTTGGGAACGGAGCGTCCCACTGGAGGATGGACGTCTGTCGGTGTAGCTCCTTCACTGATGTCCCAGCAGCAGCTTTTCATCAAGGCCGTTCCGCCATAACAGACAAAACAGGCTGAAAAGGCTAACAGAAGAGAGAAGGTCACGTCTTCCTGTTCCAGGGATACTGTCTGCAGTTCAAAGGTCAAACAATCCTGCTGGCAAACTTCTGTCCACGAGAATGTCTGTTAGCGGGGCCAAAGAAAGGGTCAGGGTTAGGGTTAAGCCCAACCCAGTCGTCAGGGCGATCTGTGGTGCTGGTAGAACAGACGATGGGCGGGGTCAGAAATGACAGGTGTAACTGGAAGCGGCCCTCAGAACATCCACCTGTGAAACACAAAGACAGGAGAACTGGTTTTATAGGCCGAAGATGGCAGCTCTGGGCTTTACGAGAACCGCCATGTTGCTCACTATTTAGCAGCGCGTCTTACTTCAAGGCTCATGTGCAATTATTAAGTGTCAATATAGAATGAAACAACAGAGGTGCTACTTTGATGTAGATATTTGGGAAAGGTGAGAATAATCAACAAATACTCAGACTTCGTGATTAACTAAGCTACTTTCGCTAACGGAGCCTGATTTCCATCATTAAACCTCATGAAAGACGAACCATTTCCATTCTGAATCTCATCTGCAAGAAGGAAGGAAGTAAAGCAGGAAGTAAAGCAGGAAGTAAAGCAGGAAGTAGGCATGCACAGTAGTATAAAAACAGAAACTGATATCTATGATATCTACCCCTAACCCACTGCTTCTCATCTCAATTATTTTCTGTCACGCCCCCCCCCAAAGAAAAGCACTCTTGTATCCTCATTAACACAAAAAGAAATATGAAAAAGAAAGAAATATAGATCAACTTACAAAGAATAACTTTATTACCATTTTGTTAGTCTGCAACAGAAAATATTTGAAGTGCATCAATTTGCCTGACATTTTAATCCTTAAAGTACAATTTATAAAATTAAATAATAAATTAAATGAAATTGAATCAATAAATAATAATAAATTAAAATTGATCAGCAACATCAACTAGGGAGCACAAAATATAAAACACTTTAACCTGCAAAACCAAAATGACCCCCCCCCCCCCCCCCCTGACATCGCACCGCGCCCCCCACCATTTAAGAACCACTGCTTTCATTCACTTCACTGTCCCTCTTATTGTCTCATTTCTAATCCTGTCCAACCTGGTCCCTCCCAAGGAGAACCTCAGCATCTTCATCTCCTCCACTTCTAGCTCCGCCTCCTGTCCTTTCCTCAGAGACACTGTCTCTGAGCCGTCCATCATGTCTGTCCTCACCACTGTCTCTGAGCCGTCCATCATGGCTGTCCTCACCACTTTCTCTAAGCCGTCCATCATGGCTGTCCTCACCACTGTCTCTAAGCCGTCCATCATGTCTGTCCTCACCACTGTCTCTCAGCCATCCATCATGTCTGTCCTCACCACTGTCTCTAAGCCGTCCATCATGGCTTTCCTCACCACTGTCTCTGAGCCGTCCATCATGGCTGTCCTCACCACCGTCTCTGAGCCGTCCATCATGGCTGTCCTCACCACTGTCTCTAAGCCGTCCATCATGCTGTCCTCACCACTGTCTCTAAGCTGTCCATCATGCTGTCCTCACCACTGTCTCTAAGCCGTCCATCATGGCTGTCCTCACCACTGTCTCTAAGCCGTCCATCATGTCTGTCCTCACCACTGTCTCTAAGCCGTCCATCATGCTGTCCTCACCACTGTCTCTAAGCCGTCCATCATGCTGTCCTCACCACTGTCTCTAAGCCATCCATCATGCTGTCCTCACCACTGTCTCTAAGCCGTCCATCATGCTGTCCTCACCACTGTCTCTAAGCCGTCCATCATGGCTGTCCTCACCACTGTCTCTAAGCCTTCCATCATGGCTGTCCTCACCACTGTCTCTAAGCCGTCCATCATGGCTGTCCTCACCACTGTCTCTAAGCCGTCCATCATGGCTGTCCTCACCACTGTCTCTAAGCCTTCCATCATGGCTGTCCTCACCACTGTCTCTAAGCCGTCCATCATGGCTGTCCTCACCACTGTCTCTAAGCCGTCCATCATGCTGTCCTCACCACTGTCTCTAAGCCGTCCATTATGGCTGTCCTCACCACTGTCTCTAAGCCTTCCATCATGGCTGTCCTCACCACTGTCTCTAAGCCGTCCATCATGGCTGTCCTCACCACTGTCTCTAAGCCGTCCATCTTGGCTGTCCTCACCACTGTCTCTAAGCCGTCCATCATGGCTGTCCTCACCACTGTCTTGTAGACCTGTCCCTTCGTCCTATCACAGAGCACACCTGATACTTTCCTCCCCCCGTTCCAGCCTGCCTGCACACGATTCTTCACCTCCTTTCCACATTCTCTCCATCACTCTGCTCTGTTACCCGAGGTACCTGAAGTCCTCTCCCTTCTTTACGTCTATTCCTTGTAGCTTCACTGTCCCCCCTGGGACCTTCTCATGTACACACATGTACTCTGTTTTACTCCTGCTCACCTTCATCCCTCTCTTTTCTAGAGCAGACCTCCACTTCTCTAGATTCTCCTCTACCTGCAGATCACAATGTCATCTGCAAACATCACATTCAGAGGAGCTTCCTGTCTCACCTCATCTGTCACTCTGGGTTTTAAATCATGCTCATATTCACACCAAGGGGCAATTGGGGCTTTCTAGTTCCCGTACAGTACATGCTTTTGGCCTGGGGGAGGAATACAGGAAGACGAATATACTTGTAGTCACTGTCCATACTTGCTAGAATTGTTTGTTCCATTTCAAAAAACAGATAAAATGTAAATAATAAGAACAGGAGATGAATTCTGCTAATTTATAGGTAATTGAGATACACCTGAAACATATAAAATGCCAATGCCCACCTCATTTGTTTTGATTGCGAATTCGCAGACACCTCCTCTTCAGTGGCGGCTCCAGTTCGGGGCTCCCAGCTGTAGATACAGGGGCACTGATGGAGCAGGACAATATGGCCGTCTTGTCAACACCAGGCTTTGGCACAGGCTGGATAACCACACAGCCGACGGTGGACAGTAGTGGCAAAGAACATGCATGCTCACCCTCCTCCAAGTTGGAGTCAGGGTCTGGCTTACCCTCCAGTGCATCTTCCATCTCATTTGGCAGTGGGCCACGTTTCCCCAGCTCCCAGTCCCCTACTGAGTAGTTGTTCTCTTTTAGTGCTTCGTGCTCTAGTTCCCCATTGGCTGGCTCTGCTTTTCCTTCTCCTGAGACATGGTCTGCTTTTCGGTCAGGGCAAGGCTCAAAGGCAGGAGCAGGAAGTGAATGCCAACCTGTACCATTGACTATGACATTACATGGGGCAGCAGGACTATTTTGGAACTGGGGTAAGGTTTGGTGCTGTGCCCCTGCCATGTTGGACAAGGGTGGAGGGGTCATTTTTGAAATACAGGGGTTTAGCTTGTTGCTGGAGGGCGGGCCTGATAATCCTGATATGTATGTGAGTGTGGACCCTTCCAGCTCTGTGGCACTGAGGAGACACGGTGAGACGACCTCTCCTCCCCTATTTGGACAACCCGTCCCTTCTCTTCCAAGCCCAGCAGCTGGTGGAGACCTTGTTTCAGCATCTACATCCACCTTGATCTTGACCCCAGGCTGCATCTTCTGTATTACTTGCTGTTGGCATGACCTCTGGCCCACAGTTAGATCAATCACTCCATCCATCAATCTAGGGCCACTGGTGAGACACAAATTGTCCTCTGCTTTCACTGTCAAGTCCACCGATGCCACCCTGCTTGTCTCTGAGTGTAGAGGTGAGGGACAGTCTGTATCAACAGTCTCTACTTTCTGCTCACCTCTGTCCCCTCCAGACAAACCCGAAGCATCTGGCCCAGAAGCTGATGCTTCAGATAACTCCTGTGCACTCCGGACAGATCCACTTCTCTCAGGTTGGTCCTTAGACAATTTGGGGCTGATGGGAATAGGGATTGGAATAGGGATTGGGACTGGTAGAGGTACAATTACAGGGTAAGGGACTAAAAGAGTTGGTGGGGGTACTAATGGGGCCAGGGATGGCATGCCAAAGTTCATCATTGGTGGGAGAGGAATGCGTCCATTGGGCATCATGTTGATTGGAGGAAAGGGGGGTAGTCCCGGTAAAGGAAGACCTGGGTAGGGGGGCAACATGCCAGTATTAGGATTAGATGAAGGATGCATATGTGGAGACAGGAGCGGCCTGTGCATGGGACTTGATGTCGGACCAAGGGTCCTTGGGAGAGGTGGTGGACCAATACCAGGGATAATAGGGTTTGATAGAGGGCTATTGGTTCCTGCAGAGTGGGAAGAGGGGCGAAGAAATGGGGGGCGCATTTGCTGCATCATTTGATGCTCCATGAACAGAGGCAGAGGCATGGGTCCCCGGTGTGTCATCACCATTGGGGGGCTATCAGAAGGAACTCCAACAGGTGGGTGCAACGTGGGAAACGGTTGAGTGGGGAGTGAGGGACTGTCATGGGGTCTGGGTGCGGGGATATTAGCTAAAGATGAGGAGGATGGTGAGCGGACAGCAGCCATGTCTGAGGGTGAGGTGGCAGAGATGGTGGACGGCCCCCCTGGTGAGGGCGCTTTATGCCGGAGGTCCGTTAATGGTGCCCCCCAAGTTTCAGGAGTGAGTAACTGTACCCCTCCACTGCAGTCCAGCTGACTCTCCGCACTAGCCCCATGTCCGGCGTTGCACAGTGCAGCCTGGGTTTCCTTGTAGAAAATGTCCATCTTGTATTGGTTCAGACATTTGGAACTGCAGAACTGCAGCCTCCGTTCTCCAGTTCCAAAGTCCAAGTACTCCTTAGTGTGGCGAATGTGTTTGCACCAGTCACACACCTGCAACAAAAACACAGAGCGTACACGGTTCATCAGCAGCTGTCAGCACACACTGCATGATGTTCTCTGAAGAACCCTAGTATGATGAACATCTGGAGATAAACCCAGTCAAAAGATTATTTTATGAGCTCTGTCAAAAGCGGACATTTAACTTCTTAAATTTGGATGTGTTTGATTTATGTGCGTAGGTACGTGATTGTGTCTACACGTATACCCATTTTCACCTTCGGTTAGCAATAAAGATCTTTGCAGTTTCATAAACACAGATCCTGAAGAGGCTGATGCACCAAGAAGAACACAGAGATGATCATTAAGTCAGTGTGAATACTACTCTACGACCTAAAAGAGACTCTCATTCTCTTTCTGAACGTTGAATTGCACGTAAAGGTTCAGAGTTGCAGTATTTTGACAGCTTTAAACGAGGTGATGTTGCAGCAGTTTCCAATTCTGTCATGTACGCTCTCAAAATAGGAGAACTTGTACACCAGGGTTGCGCAATACGTCGATCGCGAAGGTAATGTAGGTCGATCGCATGACATATTTTTTGATTGACATGCTGGGCAGCCAGTCAGATGACAACTTAATTTTTCTGCCCTTTCGGTCACCGCACATGCGCAAAAAGGCGCTAAGTGCAGCAAAACTAACAAGTTAGTCCGCGACTTATCTCCGATTTTAAGCCCTCGCTTTTTTCTTTAAAACTAGAAAGTTTATGACCATCAAAAATGAGTGCGGTTGCGGAGCCGAGTAAGAAGACAAAAACATATCACTTTCATGCGGAATGGGAGGCGGACTTTTCTTTCACGATATAATTAAACGGCTTTCTGCCTGTGCCGCCCAGAGATCGCTCTTTATTTTATTTATCGATACACTGTGGAACACTTTGGCTGCTTCAACGCGACCAAGAGGCAGTTTTCTTCATGTTAAGCCACACCCCTCCTGCAGTACTCTAATGAAGAGTACTGCAGGAGGGGTGTGGCCTAGCGAGCCCTGAACACGGCGCTGCTCGCTAGGTCACACACAGCTCACTCCATCATCTGCAGGAGGAGTGGCAGGTCCTCGCTGAGGATAATTAAGGCATTAATTAGTTGTCAGACTCCTCAACGACATCCATCCATCACACAGACCCTTCAGCCACGGAGCTGAATGTTAATCAGTTAATACGTTGAAGGATGCAAAGCAGGAAGTAGATCAACTCCTTTTGACACGACAAAGCAGCATTCGTCCTGCAGCTGAAGTGAGACGCAGGTGGGCAGTAAAACTGGTCATGATTCCAAGAGAATGTCTCTGAGGATGTCCTGCAGCTGCTGCACGTGTAGAACATTAATCTGCTGCACGTGTAGAACATTAATCTGCTGCACGTGTAGAACATTAATCTGCTGCACGTGTAGAACATTAATCTGCTGCACGTGTAGAACATTAATCTGTTGCACGTGTAGAACATTAATCTGCTGCACGTGTAGAACATTAATCTGCTGCACGTGTAGAACATTAATCTGCTGCACGTGTAGAACATTAATCTGCTGCACGTGTAGAACATTAATCTGCTGCACGTGTAGAACATTAATCTGCTGCACGTGTAGAACATTAATCTGCTGCACGTGTAGAACATTAATCTGCTGCACGTGTAGAACATTAATCTGCTGCACGTGTAGAACATTAATCTGTTGCACGTGTAGAACATTAATCTGCTGCACGTGTAGAACATTAATCTGTTGCACGTGTAGAACATTAATCTGCTGCACGTGTAGAACATTAATCTGCTGCACGTGTAGAACATTAATCTGTTGCACGTGTAGAACATTAATCTGCTGCACGTGTAGAACATTAATCTGTTGCACGTGTAGAACATTAATCTGCTGCACGTGTAGAACATTAATCTGCTGCACGTGTAGAACATTAATCTGCTGCACGTGTAGAACATTAATCTGCTGCACGTGTAGAACATTAATCTGTTGCACGTGTAGAACATTAATCTGCTGCACGTGTAGAACATTAATCTGCTGCACGTGTAGAACATTAATCTGCTGCACGTGTAGAACATTAATCTGCTGCACGTGTAGAACATTAATCTGCTGCACGTGTAGAACATTAATCTGTTGCACGTGTAGAACATTAATCTGCTGCACGTGTAGAACATTAATCTGCTGCACGTGTAGAACATTAATCTGCTGCACGTGTAGAACATTAATCTGCTGCACGTGTAGAACATTAATCTGCTGCACGTGTAGAACATTAATCTGCTGCACGTGTAGAACATTAATCTGCTGCACGTGTAGAACATTAATCTGCTGCACGTGTAGAACATTAATCTGCTGCACGTGTAGAACCTTTCAGAAGCTTTGCTGTAGTTCTGCGTTTGTATTCATAGTTCTAATGACTAAACTGTCCGCTTAGTCTTAATTCAACGATCTGTGTGAAAGTCAAAAAGGTGCTCTCACAAGCTGGATAATGTTATAATAATAATACATATTTTTCTTGACTCAGAAAAGCGGAAGGAGAGCACTTAACGGCTTTCTGCACGGTGAGGGAACTCTCACTGCACATTACGCTAATGTAGTTGTGCCTTTTCTCTCTTTGCGCTCCCACCACTCTGTACACAGATGTTTGCAGCTCAATGTAATTATGGTCATTTAGTCCCACCGAGGCCGACAAGCAAGTCCCGTTTTGCTGCTTAACCATTGAATTACAACAATTATTGTGATTCCAAACTAGCAAATGCAATCACCTCAGAAGACATCATTTTCCACCTCCTCTCACCCTCTGACCTTCTGACCTAGCGATGACCTTGTGATGACCCAGTAATGACCCAGTAATGACCCAGTAATGACCCAGTGATGACCCAGTAATGACCCAGTAATGACCCAGGGATGACCCAGTAATGACCCAGTGATGACCCAGTAATGACCCAGTGATGACCCAGTAATGACCCAGTGATGACCCAGTAATGACCCAGTAATGACCCAGTGATGACCCAGTGATGACCCAGTAATGACCCAGTGATGACCCAGTAATGACCCAGTAATGACCCAGTGATGACCCAGTGATGACCCAGTAATGACCCAGTAATGACCCAGGGATGACCCAGTAATGACCCAGTGATGACCCAGTAATGACCCAGTGATGACCCAGTAATGACCCAGTAATGACCCAGTGATGACCCAGTGATGACTGGTCTACTATATCATTAGTTTACAGTCATATGTTCGGTGAGGCTCCTCTTAAGGGTTACTTTGGGGATTGGTTAAAGAGTGTTAGACAGCTAGAGGAGTAGGTCATAGATTGGTTAAAGAGTGTTAGACAGCTAGAGGAGTAGGTCATAGATTGGTTAAAGAGTGTTAGACAGCTAGAGGAGTAGGTCATAGATTGGGTAAAGAGTGTTAGACAGCTAGAGGAGTAGGTCATAGATTGGGTAAAGAGTGTTAGACAGCTACAGGAGTAGGTCATAGATTGGGTAAAGAGTGTTAGACAGCTAGGGGAGTAGGTCATAGATTGGGTAAAGAGTGTTAGACAGCTAGAGGAGTAGGTCATAGATTGGTTAAAGAGTGTTAGACAGTTAGAGGAGTAGGTCATAGATTGGGTAAAGAGTGTTAGACAGTTAGAGGAGTAGGTCATAGATTGGGTAAAGAGTGTTAGACAGCTAGAGGAGTAGGTCATAGATTGGGTAAAGAGTGTTAGACAGCTAGAGGAGTAGGTCATAGATTGGGTAAAGAGTGTTAGACAGCTAGAGGAGTAGGTCATATATTGGGCAAAGAGTGTTAGACAGCTAGAGGAGTAGGTCATAAATTGGGTAGAGTGTTAGACAGTTAGAGGAGTAGGTCATAGATTGGGTAAAGAGTGTTAGACAGCTAGAGGAGTAGGTCATAGATTGGGTAAAGAGTGTTAGACAGCTAGAGGAGTAGGTCATAGATTGGGTAAAGAGTGTTAGACAGCTAGAGGAGTAGGTTATAGATTGGGTAAAGAGTGTTAGACAGTTAGAGGAGTAGGTCATAGATTGGGTAAAGAGTGTTAGACAGCTAGAGGAGTAGGTCATAAATTGGGTAAAGAGTGTTAGACAGTTAGAGGAGTAGGTCATAGATTGGGTAAAGAGTGTTAGACAGTTAGAGGAGTAGGTCATAGATTGGGTAAAGAGTGTTAGACAGTTAGAGGAGTAGGTCATAGATTGGGTAAAGAGTGTTAGACAGTTAGAGGAGTAGGTCATAGATTGGGTAAAGAGTGTTAGACAGCTAGAGGAGTAGGTCATAGATTGGGTAAAGAGTGTTAGACAGCTAGAGGAGTAGGTCATAAATTGGGTAAAGAGTGTTAGACAGTTAGAGGAGTAGGTCATAGATTGGGTAAAGAGTGTTAGACAGTTAGAGGAGTAGGTCATAGATTGGGTAAAGAGTGTTAGACAGTTAGAGGAGTAGGTCATAGATTGGGTAAAGAGTGTTAGACAGCTAGAGGAGTAGGTCATAGATTGGGTAAAGAGTGTTAGACAGCTAGAGGAGTAGGTCATATCTTGGTTAAAGAGTGTTAGACAGTTAGAGGAGTAGGTCATAGATTGGGTAAAGAGTGTTAGACAGTTAGAGGAGTAGGTCATAGATTGGGTAAAGAGTGTTAGACAGCTAGAGGAGTAGGTCATAGATTGGGTAAAGAGTGTTAGACAGCTAGAGGAGTAGGTCATAGATTGGGTAAAGAGTGTTAGACAGCTAGAGGAGTAGGTCATATATTGGGTAAAGAGTGTTAGACAGCTAGAGGAGTAGGTCATAGATTGGGTAAAGAGTGTTAGACAGCTAGAGGAGTAGGTCATAGATTGGGTAAAGAGTGTTAGACAGCTAGAGGAGTAGGTCATAGATTGGGTAAAGAGTGTTAGACAGCTAGAGGAGTAGGTCATGGATTGGGTAAAGAGTGTTAGACAGCTAGAGGAGTAGGTCATAAATTAGGTAAAGAGTGTTAGACAGTTAGAGGAGTAGGTCATAGATTGGGTAAAGAGTGTTAGACAGTTAGAGGAGTACCGTATTTTCACGACCTTATGGCGCACCTGGTGATTCGGCGCAGTCTCATTAACAGCTGATTTTTCGGTATTTCAAACATACAAAGGGCGCGCGGATCAAAAGGCGCCGGCATGATAGGTGCGCAAAATAAAGCAGGAGCAAAACTGAGCTTGGTACTCACATCTTTAATCGTCATCAATCAAACAAGCATACTGGTGCGCGTTTTAAGAAATAGAGCCGGAGCAAAACAGAGTCATTAATCAAACCCATCAAAGTCCTCATCCTCCGTTTCTGTAGTGAACAGCTGCGCTAGATCTCCGTCAAACATGCCGGCCTCTTTCTTCATTGCCAGTCACTTTCCGTGCGGCGGCGTCGGCGCCTCGGAAATGATGCGAACAACAATGCTAGCAGACAGTTAGCCGAAGCAGCTACAATCCAGTCAAACTGTGGCGCTGCACTGCCTTCCACTCTGAGTGGAACTGTGTTCTCCTTCTGTCGTCCAGCGCTCCCACGCAGCCCACAGTTTAACGTTGAACGGCTGGAGTTCTTTGGTTAATCCACCGGGGATGACGATGTTAAGCTAGCTTGCTAGTTAGCCCGTTAGCGCGTTAGCTTGCTTCACTCCGGTCTAGACCGTATCGGTGAGATCGGCCCGCACGGAGTCGCAGATCTCAGGGGCTGAGTTGCTGCAAGTCGTCTTCTTGCTTCCTCCTCTTCCTCCATTGATTCATTAATGCTGGATTCTCTCTCCGCTGCTCTATTCCCGTATTCTGCTGCGGGACCGGCAGCCACTTCCGTCAACACGCCATAATAGTTTACTGTGGTGGAGCGCGTCGCGTATCACTCCGCCAGGCGCCTGACTGAGTCCGCCTTACAACAACAAATAGGCCGCGCGGACCAATGGACGCGCTGCACATTTTGAAAAAAATCTAAGACTTTTAGGTGCGTCCTATGGGTGTGAAAATACGGTAGGTCATAGATTGGGTAAAGAGTGTTAGACAGTTAGAGGAGTAGGTCATAGATTGGGTAAAGAGTGTTAGACAGTTAGAGGAGTAGGTCATAGATTGGGTAAAGAGTGTTAGAAAGCTAGAGGAGTAGGTCATAGATTGGGTAAAGAGTGTTAGACAGCTAGAGGAGTAGGTCATAGATTGGGTAAAGAGTGTTAGACAGTTAGAGGAGTAGGTCATAGATTGGGTAAAGAGTGTTAGAAAGCTAGAGGAGTAGGTCATAGATTGGGTAAAGAGTGTTAGACAGTTAGAGGAGTAGGTCATAGATTGGGTAAAGAGTGTTAGACAGTTAGAGGAGTAGGTCATAGATTGGGTAAAGAGTGTTAGACAGCTAGAGGAGTAGGTCATAGATTGGGTAAAGAGTGTTAGACAGCTACAGGAGTAGGTCATAGATTGGGTAAAGAGTGTTAGACAGCTAGAGGAGTAGGTCATAGATTGGGTAAAGAGTGTTAGACAGCTAGAGGAGTAGGTCATAGATTGGGTAAAGAGTGTTAGACAGCTAGAGGAGTAGGTCATAGATTGGGTAAAGAGTGTTAGACAGTTAGAGGAGTAGGTCATAGATTGGGTAAAGAGTGTTAGACAGTTAGAGGAGTAGGTCATAGATTGGGTAAAGAGTGTTAGACAGCTAGAGGAGTAGGTCATAGATTGGGTAAAGAGTGTTAGACAGTTAGAGGAGTAGGTCATAGATTGGGTAAAGAGTGTTAGACAGCTAGAGGAGTAGATCATAAATTGGGTAAAGATTGTTAGACAGTTAGAGGAGTAGGTCATAGATTGGGTAAAGAGTGTTAGACAGCTAGAGGAGTAGGTCATAGATTGGGTAAAGAGTGTTAGACAGTTAGAGGAGTAGGTCATAGATTGGGTAAAGAGTGTTAGACAGCTAGAGGAGTAGGTCATAAATTGGGTAAAGAGTGTTAGACAGTTAGAGGAGTAGGTCATAGATTGGGTAAAGAGTGTTAGACAGTTAGAGGAGTAGGTCATAGATTGGGTAAAGAGTGTTAGACAGTTAGAGGAGTAGGTCATAGATTGGGTAAAGAGTGTTAGACAGCTAGAGGAGTAGGTCATAGATTGGGTAAAGAGTGTTAGACAGCTAGAGGAGTAGGTCATAGATTGGGTAAAGAGTGTTAGACAGCTAGAGGAGTAGGTCATAGATTGGGTAAAGAGTGTTAGACAGCTAGAGGAGTAGGTCATAAATTGGGTAAAGAGTGTTAGACAGTTAGAGGAGTAGGTCATAGATTGGGTAAAGAGTGTTAGACAGTTAGAGGAGTAGGTCATAGATTGGGTAAAGAGTGTTAGACAGTTAGAGGAGTAGGTCATAGATTGGGTAAAGAGTGTTAGACAGCTAGAGGAGTAGGTCATAGATTGGGTAAAGAGTGTTAGACAGCTAGAGGAGTAGGTCATAGATTGGGTAAAGAGTGTTAGACAGCTAGAGGAGTAGGTCATAGATTGGGTAAAGAGTGTTAGACAGCTAGAGGAGTAGGTCATAGATTGGGTAAAGAGTGTTAGACAGTTAGAGGAGTAGGTCATAGATTGGGTAAAGAGTGTTAGACAGCTAGAGGAGTAGGTCATAGATTGGGTAAAGAGTGTTAGACAGCTAGAGGAGTAGGTCATAGATTGGGTAAAGAGTGTTAGACAGCTAGAGGAGTAGGTCATAGATTGGGTAAAGAGTGTTAGACAGCTAGAGGAGTAGGTCATAGATTGGGTAAAGAGTGTTAGACAGCTAGAGGAGTAGGTCATAGATTGGGTAAAGAGTGTTAGACAGTTAGAGGAGTAGGTCATAGATTGGGTAAAGAGTGTTAGACAGCTAGAGGAGTAGGTCATAGATTGGGTAAAGAGTGTTAGACAGTTAGAGGAGTAGGTCATAGATTGGGTAAAGAGTGTTAGACAGCTAGAGGAGTAGGTCATAGATTGGGTAAAGAGTGTTAGGCAGCTAGAGGAGTAGGTCATAGATTGGGTAAAGAGTGTTAGGCAGCTAGAGGAGTAGGTCATAAACCAAAAGGCTGTCAAGAATGAGGAGGAGGAGAAGGAAGAGGATCAGGTAATGAGGGTGGAGCAGCTGGAGAGTTCAAGATGTTTTCCCAAGAGGCTTCTCAAAAGACTCACAAAGGGCAAAACCTAAAGCTTAGCTCAATTTAAACGGAGCAGGTGCTTAAAAATGAAACGTCAACTGATGTTTTAGTCCTTTAATTTTTGTTTAAGTAGTCTCCAAATAATCTGCAGCAGACTCTGTTCCCTTGACATTTCAAATGCATCAGGGATGTGAAGGAAGGAAACCGAAAGACTGGGATGGTTGCATTGTGGACTCAGACCAAGGACTAGATTGCTGCATCATAATGGTGGACCAGGTGGTCCACTGGAAAAAGAATTCAGCTTTGGCAGCATTTAACAGACAAGCTGCTAAATGTTGCTATGCTATGATTAGCCAAAATATCAGTTTACACTGACCTCATTCATGGAACTATCCGTCATGGAGGTTGTAATTTACTGTCTTACTAAAATGGAAACATACCTGCGTCATATGTTCTGACTGCACTGGAGCATGATGAGAAGAACCTTTACATAACAGAACCTCACTTCCTGTGAGGCCTGTCCAATCACAGTCAGCCATCACCATCGCTCCTTATAAATGTGACAAATGACAAAGTCCATTCTCACTTGGCCAGGTGGACCTCAATTACACTCTACTTCATAGCTCTCTCTCTCTCACACACACACACACACACACTCAGCGAATTAAACAGCCCCAGGTGCAGGAATGATGAGACAGAGCTGCTGGATCGGGTTTGAATGCCGCTGCAGCAGATTGAACCTCTGAGGGACCGAATATCTCTGCTGTCATGAGGCCGTCTGATTCACTTTACATTTAACATGCTGTTTAAAGCAAAACAAGGAACAAATAAATGGTATTATTGCTGAGAATTAGATTGCTGGGAATTATTGCTGATGCATTGATTATAAATATTGCCCCTTTTTCTCCTCCCTCAAGGAAGTTATGACAAAAACGATATGTTTTGTTCAGCAGCATCAAAAACTTCAAAAACACATTTCCTTAAATTCTGTGGAGGCCAGGAATGAAGCACTGAAGTGCTGCTGTTGATCTGGACCCAAATACGTCTCCGCTGGTTTATTTAAACAGGACTAAAAACCTGCGGCCATCAATGGGTGGCAGAGCTGCAGGCTCCAGAGCATCTTTGGTATCTGGAGTTAGATTGGATTGAAAGAGATGGAAATGTTGGGCCTGTTTTTATACTAACTTTTATAGAGTTCCAAAATCCTTTGCTTTCTTTCACCAAAGTATGAATGATGCAATCGAACCCTTACATCCATGCAAAGCAACAGATTATGCATGAAAAAAGTTATGAAAAACTGAAATGTATGCAACCAAAGTACCGCCGGTGGACAGTCTCTGCATTTTGGGTTTTACATTTGTCCAAATGTGAAGCAGCGCATTGACACGTCGGAGCAGAAAGACATCGAGCACAGAAACAATGACAGCTCAACGCTAACGCTAACGCTAACGGTGTTACGTGGTTTTGGTCCTTACAAGCACATCGCTGTTTGTCTTGAAGACAAGCCTGGCCGTGTCCTGAGTAAAGCCGTGCTGGGGTAATTTCCCACCGAGGCCATCGTCGTCTCTTGCCTGGGGGGGAGAAATAATGGCTTCTTTTTATGAATGGACAAAAATAAACAGGTGAACAGAGGCAACAAGGAAACTCAGGAATGGAAAACAACAGTGAGAAGGATGAACAGAAATGTTGAGTGGGTTTCACCATGAAACCAATCAAGACAGACGGGGAGGGGGGTGACAGTGTGTGCATGGCTGGGGGGGGCACATTAGCTCAGGCATTCAACGTGCTCCTGTGCAGTCTGTTCAAACGTAACATGATACCATCGTATCGCAAATCCATAAAACCTTTCAGGATCCGTCTGAGGTCACAATTCCACTGCGATCCGCCCCCCCGACTGACCTCGTAGATGACCCGCCCCCCGACTGACCTCGTAGATGACCCGCCCCCCGACTGAACTCGTAGATGACCCGCCCCCCGACTGACCTCGTAGATGACCCGCCCCCCGACTGACCTCGTAGATGACCCGCCCCCCCGACTGACCTCGTAGATGACCCGCCCCCCGACTGACCTCGTAGATGACCCGCCCCCCGACTGACCTCGTAGCCACATGGATGACATTACACAGCCACGCTAGCATCTGCAGCTGTAGGATGCGTGGTAGTGATACTACTAGTACTACTCTAACCCTTAACCCCTAACCCCAACCCCTTTGTTGAAGTTATTTCCTAACCCTAACCCCTTTGTTGAAGTTATTTCCTAACCCTAACCCTAACCCTACTCTAACCCTTAACCCCTAACCCCAACCCCTTTGTTGAAGTTATTTCCTAACCCTAACCCTAACCCTTAACCCTAACCCCAACCCCTTTGTTGAAGTTATTTCCTAACCCCAACCCCTTTGTTGAAGTTATTTCCTAACCCTAACCCTAACCCTACTCTAACCCTTAACCCCTAACCCCAACCCCTTTGTTGAAGTTCTTTCCCAACCCTAACCCTAACCCTAACCCTTAACCCTAACCCCTTTGTTGAAGTTATTTCCTAACCCTAACCCTAACCCTAACCCTACTCTAACCCTTAACCCCTAACCCCAACCCCTTTGTTGAAGTTATTTCCTAACCCTAACCCTTAACCCTAACCCCAACCCCTTTGTTGAAGTTATTTCCTAACCCTAACCCTAACCTTAACCCTAACCCCAACCCCTTTGTTGAAGTTCTTTCCTAACCCTAACCCTACTCTAACCCTTAACCCCTAACCCCAACCCCTTTGTTGAAGTTCTTTCCCAACCCTAACCCTTAACCCTAACCCCTTTTGGTGAAGTCCTTTCCTAACCCTAACCCTAACCCTTAACCCCTAACCCTAACCCCTTTTGGTGAAGTTCTTTCCTAACCCTAACCCTAACCCCAACCCCTTTGTTGAAGTTATTTCCTAACCCTAACCCTACTCTAACCCTTAACCCCTAACCCCAACCCCTTTGTTGAAGTTCTTTCCCAACCCTAACCCTAACCCTTAACCCTAACCCCTTTTGGTGAAGTTCTTTCCTAACCCTAACCCTTAACTACTAACCCTAACCCCTTTTGGTGAAGTTCTTTCCTAACCCTAACCCTTAACCCCTAACCCCAACCCCTTTGTTGAAGTTATTTCCTAACCCTAACCCTACTCTAACCCTTAACCCCTAACCCCAACCCCTTTGTTGAAGTTCTTTCCCAACCCTAACCCTAACCCTTAACCCTAACCCCTTTTGGTGAAGTTCTTTCCTAACCCTAACCCTTAACTACTAACCCTAACCCCTTTTGGTGAAGTTCTTTCCTAACCCTTAACCCCTAACCCCAACCCCTTTGTTGAAGTTCTTTCCTAACCCTTAACCCCTAACCACAACCCCTTTGTTGAAGTTCTTTCCTAACCATAACCCTTAACCCCTAACCCCAACCCCTTTTGGTGAAGTTCTTTCCTAACCCTAACCCTTAACCCCTAACCCCAACCCCTTTTGGTGAAGTTCTTTCCTAACCCTTAACCCTGAGAGGTTGCGTTCATGGAGCTGTTTATTATGGTGGGCAAATACGTTATATGACAGTTGTCAGATGATCTGTTGGTGATTTTATAAGTTCACACTTCATCCTACTCCTTTTGAGCATCCTAAACATGGATACATGTTTCTGAAAATGTTAACCCTTAACCCTTCTTCTGGGGGTTCTCCCACTCTGCTGCTCATAATTACAGTTTTTAAAAGAAATTCAACGCACACATTCTGTTTATTTAAACTAACTGTGAGTGTAATAGAACTACAACAATGCTGGGTGGGGCTAACTGTGAGTGTAATAGAACTACAACAATGCTGGGTGGGGCTAACTGTGAGTGTAATAGAACTACAACAATGCTGGGTGGGGCTAACTGTGAGTGTAATAGAACTACAACAATGCTGGGTGGGGCTAACTGTGAGTGTAATAGAACTACAACAATACTGGGTGGGGCTAACTGTGAGTGTAATAGAACTACAACAATGCTGGGTGGGGCTAACTGTGAGTGTAATAGAACTACAACAATGCTGGGTGGGGCTAACTGTGAGTGTAATAGAACTACAACAATACTGGGTGGGGCTAAATGTGAGTGTAATAGAACTACAACAATGCAGGGTGGGGCTAACTGTGAGTGTAATAGAACTACAACAATGCTGGGTGGGGCTAACTGTGAGTGTAATAGAACTACAACTATGCTGGGTGGGGCTAACTGTGAGTGTAATAGAACTACAACAATGCTGGGTGGGGCTAACTGTGAGTGTAATAGAACTACAACTATGCTGGGTGGGGCTAACTGTGAGTGTAATAGAACTACAACAATGCTGGGTGGGGCTAACTGTGAGTGTAATAGAACTACAACAATGCTGGGTGGGGCTAACTGTGAGTGTAATAGAACTACAACTATGCTGGGTGGGGCTAAATGTGAGTGTAATAGAACTACAACTATGCTGGGTGGGGCTAACTGTGAGTGTAATAGAACTACAACAATGCTGGGTGGGGCTAACTGTGAGTGTAATAGAACTACAACTATGCTGGGTGGGGCTAAATGTGAGTGTAATAGAACTACAACTATGCTGGGTGGGGCTAAATGTGAGTGTAATAGAACTACAACAATGCTGGGTGGGGCTAACTGTGAGTGTAATAGAACTACAACAATGCTGGGTGGGGCTAACTGTGAGTGTAATAGAACTACAACAATGCTGGGTGGGGCTAACTGTGAGTGTAATAGAACTACAACAATGCTGGGTGGGGCTAACTGTGAGTGTAATAGAACTACAACAATGCTGGGTGGGGCTAACTGTGAGTGTAATAGAACTACAACAATACTGGGTGGGGCTAACTGTGAGTGTAATAGAACTACAACAATGCTGGGTGGGGCTAACTGTGAGTGTAATAGAACTACAACAATGCTGGGTGGGGCTAACTGTGAGTGTAATAGAACTACAACAATACTGGGTGGGGCTAAATGTGAGTGTAATAGAACTACAACAATGCAGGGTGGGGCTAACTGTGAGTGTAATAGAACTACAACAATGCTGGGTGGGGCTAACTGTGAGTGTAATAGAACTACAACTATGCTGGGTGGGGCTAACTGTGAGTGTAATAGAACTACAACAATGCTGGGTGGGGCTAACTGTGAGTGTAATAGAACTACAACTATGCTGGGTGGGGCTAACTGTGAGTGTAATAGAACTACAACAATGCTGGGTGGGGCTAACTGTGAGTGTAATAGAACTACAACAATGCTGGGTGGGGCTAACTGTGAGTGTAATAGAACTACAACTATGCTGGGTGGGGCTAAATGTGAGTGTAATAGAACTACAACTATGCTGGGTGGGGCTAACTGTGAGTGTAATAGAACTACAACAATGCTGGGTGGGGCTAACTGTGAGTGTAATAGAACTACAACTATGCTGGGTGGGGCTAAATGTGAGTGTAATAGAACTACAACTATGCTGGGTGGGGCTAACTGTGAGTGTAATAGAACTACAACAATGCTGGGTGGGGCTAACTGTGAGTGTAATAGAACTACAACAATGCTGGGTGGGGCTAACTGTGAGTGTAATAGAACTACAACAATACTGGGTGGGGCTAACTGTGAGTGTAATAGAACTACAACAATGCTGGGTGGGGCTAACTGTGAGTGTAATAGAACTACAACAATGCTGGGTGGGGCTAACTGTGAGTGTAATAGAACTACAACAATACTGGGTGGGGCTAAATGTGAGTGTAATAGAACTACAACTATGCTGGGTGGGGCTAAATGTGAGTGTAATAGAACTACAACTATGCTGGGTGGGGCTAACTGTGAGTGTAATAGAACTACAACAATGCTGGGTGGGGCTAACTGTGAGTGTAATAGAACTACAACTATGCTGGGTGGGGCTAAATGTGAGTGTAATAGAACTACAACTATGCTGGGTGGGGCTAAATGTGAGTGTAATAGAACTACAACAATGCTGGGTGGGGCTAACTGTGAGTGTAATAGAACTACAACAATGCTGGGTGGGGCTAACTGTGAGTGTAATAGAACTACAACTATGCTGGGTGGGGCTAAATGTGAGTGTAATAGAACTACAACTATGCTGGGTGGGGCTAAATGTGAGTGTAATAGAACTACAACAATGCTGGGTGGGGCTAACTGTGAGTGTAATAGAACTACAACAATGCTGGGTGGGGCTAACTGTGAGTGTAATAGAACTACAACAATGCTGGGTGGGGCTAACTGTGAGTGTAATAGAACTACAACAATGCTGGGTGGGGCTAACTGTGAGTGTAATAGAACTACAACAATGCTGGGTGGGGCTAACTGTGAGTGTAATAGAACTACAACAATACTGGGTGGGGCTAACTGTGAGTGTAATAGAACTACAACAATGCTGGGTGGGGCTAACTGTGAGTGTAATAGAACTACAACAATGCTGGGTGGGGCTAACTGTGAGTGTAATAGAACTACAACAATACTGGGTGGGGCTAAATGTGAGTGTAATAGAACTACAACAATGCAGGGTGGGGCTAACTGTGAGTGTAATAGAACTACAACAATGCTGGGTGGGGCTAACTGTGAGTGTAATAGAACTACAACTATGCTGGGTGGGGCTAACTGTGAGTGTAATAGAACTACAACAATGCTGGGTGGGGCTAACTGTGAGTGTAATAGAACTACAACTATGCTGGGTGGGGCTAACTGTGAGTGTAATAGAACTACAACAATGCTGGGTGGGGCTAACTGTGAGTGTAATAGAACTACAACAATGCTGGGTGGGGCTAACTGTGAGTGTAATAGAACTACAACTATGCTGGGTGGGGCTAAATGTGAGTGTAATAGAACTACAACTATGCTGGGTGGGGCTAACTGTGAGTGTAATAGAACTACAACAATGCTGGGTGGGGCTAACTGTGAGTGTAATAGAACTACAACTATGCTGGGTGGGGCTAAATGTGAGTGTAATAGAACTACAACTATGCTGGGTGGGGCTAACTGTGAGTGTAATAGAACTACAACAATGCTGGGTGGGGCTAACTGTGAGTGTAATAGAACTACAACAATGCTGGGTGGGGCTAACTGTGAGTGTAATAGAACTACAACAATACTGGGTGGGGCTAACTGTGAGTGTAATAGAACTACAACAATGCTGGGTGGGGCTAACTGTGAGTGTAATAGAACTACAACAATGCTGGGTGGGGCTAACTGTGAGTGTAATAGAACTACAACAATACTGGGTGGGGCTAAATGTGAGTGTAATAGAACTACAACTATGCTGGGTGGGGCTAAATGTGAGTGTAATAGAACTACAACTATGCTGGGTGGGGCTAACTGTGAGTGTAATAGAACTACAACAATGCTGGGTGGGTCCCGCAGCACAGCGGTCCCCAACCTTTTTTGCGCCACGGACCGGTTTCATTGAGAAACGATCATCGTTCGTGACGCAGCCGTCCTGCCGTCGTCTAATAATAAATCATCCCAGTGGTCTAATGTCAAAAGGAAATATCAACAGACAATAAACAACATTTTGTTCCTTAATTAATAACCATCATATCTGTAAACACAATTATTTATTTTAGAACAAAAATCCTTTCTAATAATAAATAATTATAATTAAAAACTTGATTCAATTGACTGCGCTGATGAAGTTTATTTTGAAATATAGCGACTCACAATCAGCGCATTAAACGTCGGAGAAATACCCGATAATTTATAACAAGGTGAACAATCAATCAAGTTAGTGGGGGCCGGTCCCATGGAGGGGTAACGGGGGACAATGTCCCATCGAGGGGTAACGGGAGACAATGACAGCCGAGGTGTGTCCCATGGAGGGGTAACGGGAGACAATGACAGCCGAGGTGTGTCCCATGGAGGGGTAACGGGAGACAATGACAGCCGAGGTGTGTCCCATGGAGGGGTAACGGGGGACAATCTCCCATCGAGGGGTAACGGGAGACAATGACAGCCGAGGTGTGTCCCATGGAGGGGTAATGGGAGACAATGACAGCCGAGGTGTGTCCCATCGAGGGGCAACGGGAGACAATGACAGCCGAGGTGTGTCCCATCGAGGGGTAACGGGAGACAATGTCCCATCGAGGGGTAACGGGAGACAATGACAGCCAAGGTGTGTCCCATCGAGGGGTAACGGGAGACAATGACAGCCGACGTGTGTCCCATCGAGGGGTAACGGGAGACAATGTCCCATCGAGGGGTAACGGGAGACAATGACAGCCGAGGTGTGTCCCATTGAGGGGTAACGGGGGACAATGTCCCATCGAGGGGTCACGGGAGACAATGACAGCCGAGGTGTGTCCCATCGAGGGGTAACGGGAGACAATGACAGCCGAGGTGTGTCCCATGGAGGGGTAACAGGGGACAATGACAGCCGAGGTGTGTCCCATCGAGGGGTAACGGGAGACAATGACAGCCGAGGTGTGTCCCATGGAGGGGTAACGGGAGACAATGACAGCCGAGGTGTGTCCCATGGAGGGGTAACGGGGGACAATCTCCCATCGAGGGGTAACGGGAGACAATGACAGCCGAGGTGTGTCCCATGGAGGGGTAATGGGAGACAATGACAGCCGAGGTGTGTCCCATCGAGGGGCAACGGGAGACAATGACAGCCGAGGTGTGTCCCATCGAGGGGTAACGGGAGACAATGTCCCATCGAGGGGTAACGGGAGACAATGACAGCCAAGGTGTGTCCCATCGAGGGGTAACGGGAGACAATGACAGCCGACGTGTGTCCCATCGAGGGGTAACGGGAGACAATGTCCCATCGAGGGGTAACGGGAGACAATGACAGCCGAGGTGTGTCCCATTGAGGGGTAACGGGGGACAATGTCCCATCGAGGGGTCACGGGAGACAATGACAGCCGAGGTGTGTCCCATCGAGGGGTAACGGGAGACAATGACAGCCGAGGTGTGTCCCATGGAGGGGTAACAGGGGACAATGACAGCCGAGGTGTGTCCCATCGAGGGGTAACGGGAGACAATGACAGCCGAGGTGTGTCCCATCGAGGGGTAACGGGAGACAATGACAGCCGACGTGTGTCCCATGGAGGGGTAACGGAAGACACCGACAGCCGAAGTGTGTCCCATGGAGGGGTAAAGGGAGACAATGACAGCCGAGGTGTGTCCCATGGAGGGGTAACGGGAGACAATGACAGCCGAGGTGTGTCCCATGGAGGGGTAATGGGAGACAATGACAGCCGAGGTGTGTCCCATCGAGGGGCAACGGGAGACAATGTCCCATCGAGGGGTAACGGGAGACAATGTCCCATCGAGGGGTAATGAGAGAGAATGACAGCCGAGGTGTGTCCCATGGAGGGGTAACGGGAGACAATGACAGCCGAGGTGTGTCCCATCGAGGGGTAATGGGAGACAATGTCCCATGGAGGGGTAACGGGAGACAATGTCCCATCGAGGGGTAATGGTAGAGAATGACAGCCGAGGTGTGTCCCATGGAGGGGTAACGGGAGACAATGACAGCCGAGGTGTGTCCCATCGAGGGGTAATGGGAGACAATGTCCCATGGAGGGGTAACGGGAGACAATGTCCCATCGAGGGGTAATGGTAGAGAATGACAGCCGAGGTGTGTCCCATGGAGGGGTAACGGGAGACAATGACAGCCGAGGTGTGTCCCCTGGAGGGGCAACGGGAGACGATGTCCCATCGAGGGGTAACGGGAGACAACGACACCCGACGTGTGTCCCGTACGTCCAGTCTGTTCCAGAGACAGGCTCGATTCACCAGGTTTGTTCACAAATGGGTCGCGGATCCATTCTTTTGCAGTCCGTCGGTCTTTTGTGGTCGGGAAGTACCGCTCAAACTCTTCGATCTGCACAAACTAACCGATCACGTGACCGAGACCTGTCAAGACGCACAGAAGTCACTTTTCAAAATAAAACATCTTCAGACTGATAATGAAAAAAATAAAATACGAACGTTCTGTGCGGCCCGGTAACAAATGCCTCACGGACCGGTACCGGGCCGCGGCCCGGTGGTTGGGGACCACTGCTCGAGCAGACAGGCCAGCCACCGTCCCCTAGCAGACGGGCGAGCCACTGTCCCGTTGCAGCTCTCTGTCCTATCATGTCCCACTTTGATGTGTTTGGGATCATTTGGCCTCCAGCGCAACGCCAACGGGCAGTTCTGGTGTATATTTGTCACTTTCTGTCCACAGACTGATTGAGTTTTCCTCAATTTCCATTGGCGCCTCCTACACCCCCAGGTAACGTCCCCTACACCCCCAGGTAACGTCCCCTACACCTCCAGGTAACGTCCCCTACACCCCCAGGTAACGTCCCCTGCACCTCCAGGTAACATCCCCTACACCCCCAGGTAACGTCCCCTACACCTCCAGGTAACATCTCCTACACCCCCAGGTAACGTCCCTACACCCCCAGGTAACGTCCCCTACACCTTCAGGTAACGTCCCCTACACCCACAGGTAACGTCCCCTACACCTTCAGGTAACGTCCCCTACACCTTCAGGTAACGTCCCCTACACCTTCAGGTAACGTCCCCTACACCCCCAGGTAACGTCCCTACACCTTCAGGTAACGTCCCCTACACCCCCAGGTAACGTCCCCTACACCTTCAGGTAAATTCCCCTACACCCACAGGTAACGTCCCCTACACCTTCAGGTAACGTCCCCTACACCCCCAGGTAACGTCCCCTACACCCCCAGGTAACGTCCCCTACACCTCCAGGTAACGTCCCCTACACCCCCTGGTAACGTCCCCTACACCTCCAGGTAACGACTCCTACACCTCCAGGTAACGACCCCTACACCTCCAGGTAACGTCCCTACACCTCCAGGTAACGTCCCCTACATCTCCAGGTAACGTCCCCCCTTCCAAGCATGACATAAATCAAATATTGATGTCTTGTGTCTATGTAAAGTTCTGCTATGTGTAGCTTAAGTCCTAGAGAGGGACCAGGTTGGACAAGATTAGAAATGAGACAATAAGAGGGACAGTAAAGGTTAGACGTTTTGGAGACAAGGTCAGAGAGACCAGACTTTGATGGTTTGGACATGTCCAGAGGAGAGACAGGGACATAGTGAGCGAGGACATGAGAGTGGCTGGTGTTGGGGAGGACGATGCAAAGGACAGGGCTAGAGGACGACCCAGGAGAAGAGACATGGACGTAGTGAGGGAGGACATGAAAGTGGCTGGTGTTGGGGAGGACGATGCAAAGGACAGGGCTAGAGGACGACCCAGGAGAAGAGACATGGACGTAGTGAGGGAGGACATGAGAGTGGCTGGTGTTGGGGAGGACGATGCAAAGGACAGGGCTAGAGGACGACCCAGGAGAAGATACATGGACGGAGTGAGGGAGGACATGAGAGTGGCTGGTGTTGGGGAGGACGATGCAAAGGACAGGGCTAGAGGACGACCCAGGAGAAGAAACATGGACGTAGTGAGGGAGGACGTGAGAGTGGCTGGTGTTGGGAGGACGATGCAAAGGACAGGACTAGAGGACGACCCAGGAGAAGAAACATGGACGTAGTGAGGAAGGACATGAGAGTGGCTGGTGTTGGGGAGGACGATGCAAAGGACAGGACTAGAGGACGACCCAGGAGAAGAGACATGGACGTAGTGATGGAGGACATGAGAGTGGCTGGTGATGGGGAGGACGATGCAAAGGACAGGACTAGAGGACGACCCAGGAGAAGAAACATGGACGTAGTGAGGGAGGACATGAGAGTGGCTGGTGTTGGGGAGGACGATGCAAAGGACAGGGCTAGAGGATGACCCAGGAGAAGAGACATGGACGTAGTGAGGGAGGACATGAGAGTGGCTGGTGTTGGGGAGGACGATGCAAAGGACAGGGCTAGAGGACGACCCAGGAGAAGAAACATGGACGTAGTGAGGGAGGACATGAGAGTGGCTGGTGTTGGGAGGACGATGCAAAGGACAGGACTAGAGGACGACCCAGGAGAAGAAACATGGACGTAGTGAGGGAGGACATGAGAGTGGCTGGTGTTGGGGAGGACGATGCAAAGGACAGGACTAGAGGACGACCCAGGAGAAGAGACATGGACGTAGTGAGGGAGGACATGAGAGTGGCTGGTGTTGGGGAGGACGATGCAAAGGACAGGGTGAAGTGAAGGCTGGGTTGCTGTGGCAACCCCTCAGGGGACAAGAAGACAGTAGAATAGTAGTAATAGTAGTAGTAGTAGTCGTAGTAATAGTAGCAGTAGTAATAGCAGTAGTAGCAGTAGTAGTAATAATAGTAGTAGTAGTAGTCATTGTAGTAGTAGTCATATTAATAGTATTAGTAGTAGCAGTAGTAGTCGTATTAATAGTAGTAGTAGCAGTAGTAGTAGTAGTAATAGGGGTTGTAGCTATAGTAGTAGTAGTAGTAATAGTAGCAGTAGTAGTGGTAATAGTGGTAGTAGCAGTAGTAATAGTGATAGTAGCTATAGTAGTATTAATAGTAGTAGTAGCAGTAGTAGTAGTAGTAATAGTGGTAGTAGCAGTAGTAATAGTGATAGTAGCTATAATAGTATTAATAGTAGTAGTAGCAGTAGTAGTCGTAGTAGTAATAGGGGTTGTAGCTATAGTAGTAGTAGCAGTAGTAGTAGTAGTAGTAGTAATAGGGGTTGTAGCTATAGTAGTAGTAGTATTAATAGTAGCAGTAGTAATAGTAGCAGTAGTAGTAGTAGTATTAATAGTAGTAGTAGCAGTAGTAGTCGTAGTAGTAATAGGGGTTGTAGCTATAGTAGTAGTAGCAGTAGTAGTAGTAGTAGTAATAGGGGTTGTAGCTATAGTAGTAGTAGTATTAATAGTAGCAGTAGTAATAGTAGTAATAGTAGCAGTAGTAGTAGTAATAGTAGCAGTAGTAATAGTAGTAGTAGCAGTAGTAGTAGTAATAGCAGTAGTAGTAGTAGTAATTGTAGTAGTAGTAGCAGTAGTAGTAGTAGTAGTAGTAGTAGTAATAGGGGTTGTAGCTATAGTAGTAGTAGTAATAGGGGTTGTAGCTATAGTAGTAGTAGTATTAATAGTAGCAGTAGTAGTAGTAATAGTAGCCGTAGCAGTAGTAATAGTGGTAGTAGCTATAGTAGTATTAATAGTAGTAGTAACAGTAGTAGCAGTCATAATAGTAGCAGTAGTAGTAATAGCAGTAGTAGTAATAATAGTAGTAGTAGTAGTAATAGCAGTCGTAGTAATAGTAGTAGTAGTAGTAATAGTAGTAGTAGTAGTAATAGCAGTAGTAGTAGTAATTGTAGTAGTAGTATCAGTAGTAGTAGTAGTGGCTCTCTGCTCTGAGGTCACCAGAATCCGTACTTGGCTTACCGATAACAAACTTGGTAAAACAGAATCTATTCTTTTTGGGTCTAAACACTCTCTACGTGAGATAAATGTTAATGATTTCAAGGTCACAGTCGATAATACAGTAATCTCCAGCAAAGAAGAGATTACCTATTTGGGCTGTGTTCTTGACAAATACCTGTCTGGCGATAGTATGGCAACTAAGGTGATCAAAAAAGTCAATCAGAGAACAAGATTTTTGTGCAGAATGTCTGCTTTTGTCTCCGGACGCTTGCTGGAGCCCTCGTTCAGCCCCTCTTTGACTATGCTAGCACCTCCTGGTATTCAAACATCAAAGTGTCCCTGAAAACCAGGCTCCAAACCTCCCAAAACAAACTGATTGGGCTACTCCTCAATCTGGGGCCCATGACCCACCTTCTTCCTGGACATTTTGCTAGCCTAAAATGGCTCAGGGTAGAAGACAGGGTTAAACAACTCAAAATGGGATTGGCATTTAAAATAGTCAATGCAGCTCT
>NC_090914.1:12296900-12299400 GCF_040956055.1 Brachionichthys hirsutus | reverse complement strand
GCGAGTCCACGTCCAGGTGTGTGTGCCCATCACCTGTCAAAGGTGACGCTCAGAGGCAGGCCTCCCAAATCCAAAGACAAACTCAAGCCAAAATGAGAACTCTAAGTGACACTTTGGCCAGCGAGGACCCACAATATTCTTTAATTCGTTGATTTCCTACAGGAACACCTACAGAGAATAACTTGAACCACATTGGAATAAAAGCTTCGTGGCATCTCGATCAATCTTCAACTTTACAGGCCTATAATGAATAGTTCTTGCTTGAATTCCTCCATCGTGTTTGAAATGATGAAGATGAAACATAGATGAAATGACGTTGGTTCTTTGTGTCATACTAACAGGTTTAACAACGTTCCTGTGTGCGGTTCCACTTCCTGCCACCCTCGTTAGCTGACTTCCTGTCTTCCATTCAGCTGAATGGCTGGCAGCTATGAGATAATCAGCTTCCTCTTCCTGGCCTGAAGCGGCGTCAGGCAGGCCTCAAGGCTCCCCACTCAGCCGTGGGCCTGAGCTGCAGAGTGTGCATCATCTCACACACACGTGCACACACACGTGCACACACACGAGCACACACAGCTACACCCACACACTCTCTGTGGAGCCATGTGGGTATTTGGCAGGCTGTGACATGATAGGAAGCGGCTTGCTGCCCCCCCCCCCCGCGCCTGGAGGGAGCTCCAGGGGAAAGACACTGATGGAGGTCTTGAGTCTCGGGGGGGGGGGGGGGGGTAACAAAAATAATCTGCAGCAAAAAGCACCTGAGTCTCTACTTGATTAATGCTTTTGTTGACAAGATTCTATAAGAACATAATTATTCTCTGTATATTAAATAACAGTATGATTCTTTGTATTTGGGTCGTACTACATTTTGTATGTTAATCCTCCCAATAACATTTCTTTAACTTTTTTAAGAGAATTGCTGCTTTTCAATCCTGACAGACCGGCCAGTCACTAGACTATCATCCAGTCCAAAAGTCACTAGACTATCATCCAGTCCAAAAGTCACTAGACTATCATCCAATGCAAAAGTCACCAGACTATCATCCAATCCAAAAGTCACTCGACTATCATCCAGTTCAAAAAGCACCTGAAAACACAACCTGAGTCTCTACTTGATTAATGCTTTGTTGAAAGTTGTGAAATAATTGGTTGACAAGATTCTATAAGAACATAATTATTCTCTGTATATTAAATAACAGTATGATTCTTTGTATTTGGGTTGTACTACATTTTGTATGTTAATCCTCCCAATAACATTTCTTTAACTTTTTTAAGAGAATTGCTGCTTTTCAATCCTGACAGACCGGCCAGTCACTAGACTATCATCCAGTCCAAAAGTCACTAGACTATCATCCAGTCCAAAAGTCACTAGAATATCATCCAGTCCAAACGTCACTAGACTATCATCCAGTCCAAAAGTCACTAGACTATCATCCAGTCCAAAAGTCACTAGACTATCGTCCAATCCAAAAGTCACTAGACTATCATCCAGTCCAAAAGTCACTAGACTATGATCCAGTCCAAAGTCACTAGACTATCGTCCAGTCCAAAAGTCACTAGACTATCATCCAGTCCAAACGTCACTAGACTATCGTCCAGTCCAAAAGTCACTAGAATATCATCCAGTCCAAAGTCACTAGACTATCGTCCAGTCCAAAAGTCACTAGACTATCATCCAGTCCAAAAGTCACTAAACTATCGTCCAGTCCAAAAGTTACTAGACTATCGTCCAGTCCAAAAGTCACTAGACTATCGTCCAATCCAAAAGTCACTAGACTATCGTCCAGTCCAAAAGTCACTCGACTATCATCCAGTTCAAAAAGCACCTGAAAACACAACCTGAGTCTCTACTTGATTAATGCTTTGTTGAAAGTTGTGAAATAATTGGTTGACAAGATTCTATAAGAACATAATTATTCTCTGTATATTAAATAACAGTATGATTCTTTGTATTTGGGTCGTACTACATTTTGTATGTTAATCCTCCCAATAACATTTCTTTAACTTTTTTAAGAGAATTGCTGCTTTTCAATCCTGACAGACCGGCCAGTCACTAGACTATCATCCAGTCCAAAAGTCACTAGACTATCATCCAGTCCAAAAGTCACTAGAATATCATCCAGTCCAAACGTCACCAGACTATCGTCCAGTCCAAAAGTCACTAGAATATCATCCAGTCCAAAAGTCACTAGACTATCATCCAGTCCAAAAGTCACTAGACTATCATCCAGTCCAAAAGTCACTAGAATATCATCCAGTCCAAAAGTCACTAGACTATCGTCCAGTCCAAAAGTCACTAGACTATCGTCCAGTCCAAAAGTCACTATACTGTCATCCAGTCCAAAAATCACAAGACGGTCATCCAGTCCAAAAGTCACTAGACTGTCATCCAGTCAAAAAGCACCTGAAAACACAACCTGAGTCTCTACTTGATTAATGCTTTGTTGAAAGTTGTGAAATAATTGGTTGACAAGATTCTATAAGAACATAATTATTCTCT
>NC_090914.1:12166900-12291900 GCF_040956055.1 Brachionichthys hirsutus | reverse complement strand
ACACACACACACCTACACAGACACTCACAGACACACACACACACACACCTACACTCACAGACACACTCACACACACACACACACCTACACTCACAGACACTCACACAGGCACACACACACACACACACCTGCACTCACAGACACACTCACACACTCATACACTCACGCACACACACACTTAAATGTATTTGGTACAACAATCAATCAGGATGAATTGGAGCAGTGGGCAAAACGTTTCTTTATTTTCAACTCACAATATAACGGAATAAATTCTTAGAAAACTAAACAAGCTTTTTATTTTATTTTCTCGTGGGTCAGGGTCACGGTCAGGGTCAAAGTCAGGGTCAGGGTGAGGGTCTGGGTGAGGGTCAGGGTTACCTGACCTTGTCATGCTTTGTCATGTGAAACATGAGGCAAGGTACTACTTGGTACGTGGTCTCCTCCCGGTGGGGCGTGCCCTGAACTCCTCCCAGGAAGGCGTCCGGGGGGCATCCTGAATGACGGATCGGCGCTGCATCTGCAGTAACGCAGTAACGCCGATGTCTGTCTCCCCCTAGCATAAAGCTAGATCCTAGCATAAAGTTAGGTCCTAGCATAAAGCTAGATCCTAGCATAAAGTTAGATCCTAGCATAAAGCTAGATCCTAGCATAAAGCTAGGTCCTAGCATAAAGTTAGATCCTAGCATAAAGCTAGATCCTAGCATAAAGTTAGATCCTAGCATAAAGCTAGATCCTAGCATAAAGTTAGATCCTAGCATAAAGCTAGATCCTAGCATAAAGCTAGGTCCTAGCATAAAGTTAGATCCTAGCATAAAGCTAGATCCTAGCATAAAGCTAGATCCAGACGCCCTTGTCCAACTATGTTGGAAAGAACGACGGTAACCTGGTTCACTAGCCATGCTAACACCGCTGCTAAGCTAGCCATCTGAACTCCCAGGAGCCTGACAGTGACACACTGAATCGAGGACGTGCACTCGCAGCGTAATAATTTATACTACGTATTAAAGAGTTACTACTACTACTACTACTACTGTACTTTTGGCTTGTCCCGTGAGGCGTCGCCACAATTAGTATTTAAGAACATTTAGTGTGCTCCATTTCTTGTGACGTGTTAAATATAATAAAATGCAATATTTCTGCCTCCTAAATGCCCTCGTGTGCCAGCCGTGGCTCGCGTGTCTCAGGTTGCTGACCCCTGCTGGAGAGGAATATTCAAGCTGCCATAAGGTCAGGTAATAATGGTGAGTAAATGACCACGGTTAGCTTTAGCATAAAGGCAGCATGGAGTTAGATACAGCTCATAACCACCATGAAAAGAGGCCGGGAACTCTTTCCCACACGCACTCGTCTGAACTCGCTGTAGGGAATATCGTTACATCCTGACATAACAATAGGAGTACACAACATTTAGTTTTATATTGATTATACTGATCACATTAAGTCACATAAGAGACACTACACATTGTTACTGGTCCACAGAGGTTTCAGGTCCCGCCCTCAGAGGAGGGACACGATGCATGTCCTTTGTTCGGACCTGGGACACCCACAAGGAACATGGCCGTCTCTCAGTGCTGATTTTCATCACCAACTTGTACCTGAATCGTTTATTAAATGTCTAAACGTTACCAACATTCTCTTCATTGATTCATTGATCCTAACCCTAACCCTGGGATTCAAAAAACGGATGTGAAGCTCTATCGCTGTGTCGAAGCATGATGATAACTAAAAAGAAAATGAAAAACACATAGTATGAGCAACAGTACGCAGACGCAAGGCGTAGCTGATTCTCATGCTTTGGGAGAAAGTTCCAGAACACAAATCACTGACTGAAATGAAGGGACATACGGGGGGGGGGGGGGGGGGGGGGGGGGCACCTCTGGCTGGTTCCTGCTCCGGTTAAAACAGTGATTATGCTGAGATGGATATCTCTGGGACAAACAAGCAGAAAAGTAAAACACATGATACTCACAGCGTACTTCCTTACATATCCCAGCTTTGGTACAAGACAGAAAAGAGACGGTTTAACTCCAGGCACCAGGTGGGCTCACGACAACAATCATTCTGTCTGCCTGGCCGTTGTCATGGTGACTGTTTTAAAGTTGCCGTTTTAAACAAGACCTTTGTTAGAAATGCGGGGCAATAATCGTTGATACTATGACAAAAATATTTCCAAGCATTAAAAGTCCATTTTGTCCTCCTATTATTGTTCGTGGCAAATGGACATTTGAGGCGCTTTTAGACAGAGTTCTGAACTTTGAAGAGCGCTAGGCTAGCTGTGCCCCCAGGATCACTGTGCCTCTATGCTAATCTGTGCTAATCCATGCTTACTCCTGAGGATGCTAACTCAACACAACTCTGTTAATTTATTCATGAGACAAAGAAACGCCTTTAAATCTGGCAACACATTTCCCTAAAGCATCTTTGTGGTACATTCCTGTGTTTCATGCGTGTTTGTTGCTGTCCTCTGGGTCTCCTGCTGAAAGATGTCATGGTGACGCGCCCCACAGGTAAGTCTTACCTTGTTTCTCTTAAAGTAGGCTCTGCGGCAGGCAGCAAAGCACTTCTCGCTGCAGAAGCTCTTCAGCTCGCTCCCCATGCTCAGGGAATAGTGCTTGACACCGACCTTCTGACACCAGGCGCACATGATCTGCACGCTGGATGCGTCTCCATCTAGAAGGAAGAACCACCATGCAATGAAGGTGACCTTGGGGATAACTTCACAAGGACAAACATTGTTTCCTACATTCAGGCAAACATACCATCAAGGATCATTCCAAGAACATAATCATTAACGACAACAACATAGTGAGCCTGATTTCAGAAGAGTGGAGGTGTAGGTACGTGGAAAGAAGTCCTGTCACGGCTCAAACCACAGAACCGTTGTGGGGTTTAAATGAAGGCCTGCCATGGGTCAGTGCAGCAGAACCGGAAGAGGCAGGGATGAGGGAGGCCTGTTTCCTGCTTCCTGCTTCCTGCTTCCTGCTGAGTGCTGTGGATGCAAGACGATGACTGAAGATGTGAGTGTTTCAGGAGCCCCGAGTCAAAGAGATCATTACGTCCCTTCAATAGTGATCAGTTCATAAACACATCACACTGATCTCACACATCGCTGGCAGCATGTGCGGCTGGGGTCTACGGTCTCAGATACTGGGACCATCAGCACCGGATCCCCCCAGGGCTGTGTACTTTCCCCCTGGCTCTTCTCCCTGTGCACCAACTGCTGCACCTCCAGCCATCAGTCCGTCAAACTGATTAAGTTTGCGGACGACACCACCCTCATCGGGCTCATCTGGGACGGTGATGAGTCGTCCTACAGGAGGGAGGTGGACCGGCTGGTGTCCTGGTGTAGCAGCAACAAGCTGGAGCTGAACAGCCAGAAAACAGTGGAGATGATTGTCGACTTCAGGAAAGTCACAGCCCCACCGTCCCCCCTCGCCCTCACAGACTCCCCTACCCCCATCTCCATCGTGGACTCTTTCCGCTTCCTGGGCACCACCATCACCCGGGACCTCAAGTGGGAGCCGACCATCAGCTCCCTCATCAAGAAGGCTCAGCAGAGGATGTACTTCCTGCGGCAGCTGAGGAAACTCAAGCTGCCGACCCAGATGTTGGTGCAGTTCTACACCTCCATTGTGGAGTCCGTCCTCACCTCCTCCATCACCGTGTGGTACGCTGGCGCCACCACCAGGGACAGACACAGAGTGCAGCGCATTGTACGTGCTGCGGAGAAGGTGATCGGCTGCAAGCTGCCATCGCTCCAGGACCTGTATGTCTCCAGGACTCGGAGGCGTGCAGGTCGGATCCCTTCTCACCCTGGACATGGACTCTTTGACCCTCTCCCCTCAGGCAGGAGGCTACGGTCCATCCGGACCAGAACCTCCCGCCACAAGAACAGCTTCTTCCCCTCAGCCGTAAGACTAATGAACACTTAATAATTCTGTCCCAGACTCCTGAACATTTCATAACCGATAACTTGCACTGTTCCATTTGCACTGCGTGATTACACTAGTTTTACTGCTGCTAGTACACATCTGTGTATCCACTCCTGCTGCTGCTGTTTTGTGATGTGTCTGTACTTGTATATTTTTTGTATTTTGTCATTACTGTTACATGTAGCACGACTTCACCGAGAAACATTCCTAGTCAGTGAAACCTCACTGACAATAAACTGATTCTGATTCTGAAAAACGGCGCTAGCACGTATGCTGGTATGCTAACCAGAGCAGCACCTTCAGGACGTTTTGTACTGTTAAAACCCAGGAAACGGAGGTGAGTTCTAACGTTTCTCGCTGGAGAGCGAAACACGGAAAACCATGATTTCAAGGTCACAGTCGATAATACAGTAACTCCAGCAAAGAAGAGATTACCTATTTGGGCTGTGTTCTTGACAAATACCTGTCTGGTGATAGTATGGCAACTAAGGTGATCAAAAAAGTCAATCAGAGAACAAGATTTTTGGGCAGAATGTCTCCTTTTGTCTCCGGACGCTTGCTGGAGCCCTCGTTCAGCCCCTCTTTGACTATGCTAGCACCTCCTGGTACTCCAACATCAAAATGTCCCTGAAAACCAGGCTCCAAACCTCCCAAAACAAACTGATTCGGCTACTCCTCAATCTGGGGCCCATGACCCACCTTCTTCCTGGACATTTTGCTAGCCTAAAATGGCTCAGGGTAGAAGACAGGGTTAAACAACTCAAAATGGGATTGGCATTTAAAATAGTCGGTTTGACTCCTGCCCTCAAAACATGCATGTACTTTAAAAGTGTTGTTACATGAAATGCACACATTTACTCGTATTTAGTTTTAAACATTGTACGACTCTCACGGAATTACATTTAAAAATATCTGGTGTTCATGCCTCTCAGCCAAAAAGGTTCCCGACCCCTGCTTTAGTCTCTCCAGCTGTCTGAACGTGTCTGGACGGCTGTCCACTGTCCAACAGGCAAAGACACGCCGGAGTTTCCCCTTGACGAGGAGAGAATACTGGATGTAGCACAGCGATGGAAGGTCACATGAAATCACTACAACATCCTCCACACAAAGCGCTGTCTTGAGGTAGAGCTCTTCTGTTAGACATCACCTCATCCTGGCACCTCCTAACGACCCCCCCCCCCACCCCCCCAGCACTTCTAAACCAGAGGAAAGCACCTGGCAGTAATTATGCAGCCGCCGCCGTCCTCCGTACCCGCACCTCAAAAGCTCTTTTGTCAAATTTTGCAGGGAACATGAATAATTCATTATATTTGTGAGGGTAGGGTGGGGGGGGGGGGGGCGAGTTGGAGGGGATGTGGGCTGGGTAGTGGGCTTTAAGTGAGACCACGCCATCTGTTTCCCCGCCTAGGCAGGGCCAGCGGGGACTCCTCTTGGGTGATGCCAAGGAAGCTCGCTTCCTCCTCCAGACGTCGGGGATGATGACGGGACGCCCTCGGTCTGGCCAGGGGACAGGGACATGTCCTCTGCGAGCCGATGGGTTCTGTTGGGTTCTGTTGACACTTGGGCAGGTGGAAGAAAAGAAGGAGCAGGTAGCGAGCTCATTCGTCGCTTTTACTTTCCTGCTACGTCAGGAGAATTGGGAAGTTGTTGCTTTCGAGAGATCAGCAGAGGATGACGTCGATTGGACTTCACCCATTTGTGTGTTTCGACCAGAGGAACACAAGTTCCCTGTAAGTATAACCCTGCGGGGTTATAGTTGGACACAACAGAAAATGATAACTGTTGCGTTGTAATCTGGAGTAAGGTCAGCTGCCATCATGTCTAGTTTTTGCTTGTGTCTGTGTTTTCCCCACTTCCTGTTTTATTTTGCCGCTCAACCCTCCTCTCTCCTCTCTGACCTTGACTTCTTGCCTTTGAGTGATTGTCAGTCCGCCCCGATTGGTTCCACCTGTGTCCCCTACCTCACGTGTACTTTGTTCGTGTCTCCCTTTGTCCTGGGCCAGTTCGTCTTGTATGTTGGAGCAGAGAACCATCATACAAGACGAACTGCTTATTCTTCTTTGATACTTTGCCATTCTTGATTTGTTGCTTTGTTCTTTATCACGGTCATAATTATATTTCTCTGTGGAGACATTTCTGTTGATACTTCGCATTAAAACTTTATTGAATAGTCATTGCTTCTGGAGTTGAGCATTTGGGTTCAAGTCCACAAATGAAATCCCATACAGGTGGCCTCCCTACCTGCTGGGGGCTTGATCAGAGGTGGGGGGCTCATGGGCACCATGATGGGTTCCTTGAGGCTGGCTGTGGAAGTGGAGGGCTCTGCTACTCCGTTCCTGGAGCCGTGGGCTCCATTCAGAGAGCCTTCACCGCTCTCTGGGGCAGCTGGGACTTTTGGCAACATGTTTTCTAGACAGGGAAAATTGAGCAGAATTAAATGAGCACAAACGACTAAATAAGCAACAATGAAGGTGAAATAATATCTTGCATTAGCGCTTGATTAAATGAACAAATGTATGGCGAGTGTCACTCACTGCTGTTCAGGAGCAGCAAGCAGGAAATCAACTAATGAACTGATTGAACGCCTCCACTCAAAATAGCAGACAGGTAGCTAGCTGGGGAGCTAGCTGCTTGTGTATGAATGTAATACCAGGCTGTGAGTAAATGCTCATAGTCCTCTGACGTGTCCTGGGATGGGACAGGCTAAGCGAGCTCGGCGGGGGTGTGGTGTTTGTAGCTTGTGGCCAAAGAGTAGAATAAAGCAGGTTTAACGTTCATAGACTTTGATGTAGTGCCTGATTTCAAGGTTGATAATGGAGGATGTCGCCTCCAGGCAGAAATCAAGAACTAGAGGGGCACTTATTGGAGCACATACCCTCACAATGGCCCAACAGGCCTTTTTAATTACAGTCAACCCAAATCCAAATTTCAACAAGGAATGCATCAAGAATGATGGCCGCCCTCAGGCTTCTGATAGGAAATCAAGGATCTGCCAAGCATGGTCACTCACAATGAGAGAAATGCCCAATCTGGCAATGGAGTGGAGGAGAGAAGTCCAGGTTGGCTATTCCTCAAGTGAATCCTGTATCCTCGTCTTCATCCAAGTTGTTTGTCTCTGAGATAAGCCCAAACTTCCCACCAAACCTCATGTAGATCTATAGAACCGTCTTTGAGCATGCAAACAAGCCAATGGCATTAACTTAAAAAAGCCAAACTGAAGAGAAATGAGCTCCGTACCTCTGAGAGCAGAGATGTGCTGAGGCGTCTCCCCAATCTCCAGGTTGTCCGAGTCTCTCAGCTCGACCTTGTCATAGCCGTACCAACCCAGCAGCTCGTTCATGGTGTTCTCTGCAAAGCTCTGCAACACAAAGACGTGTGTGGTGAGACAAACGGCCTCATGCAAGAGCCAATCAGGCAATTCCAGATATGGTAGCACATCAAAGCTGTAGAACCTTCAAACGGGCTACTAGCTACACGAGTAAGAATCGTGGTTTCTCCCCATAGAGCAGGCATGGGCAAACCTAGGCCCGGGGGCCATATGCGGCCCGTTGGTCTTTTTAATCCGGCCCGCCAAACTTGTCCAAATTATATTACATTAAATAAAATTGTATTATAATTAAACCTCATTCATTTGACCTTTTCCCTGTAATGCTACCTGTAAAAGGCCAAATCCTTTAATGCAATAGCTTTCATGTGTCATTTATATTAGCTCACACAAATATCCCATCCATCTGGGCTTGGTCCGGCCCCTCTGTCAAATTTTAGAACCGATTGTGGCCCGCGAGTCAAAAGGTTTGCCAGCGCCATCTGCATCGAGTCATGCCTCAATCACAGCACAATCACAAAGGAGGACATTAGCGGGGCGTAATAATAAGGGTTCGGCCTCTGATAAGGATGCTCTCCCAGCATTGGAAGCAGAAACCACAGTAAAGACAGGTACGGTTTGATAGTTACAGATATTCCACATACTTCTTCGACTGATTTAGCCTAAAGCATTGGACCGGCCACGGTGCGTTGGACCGGGCACGGTGCCTTGGACCGGTCACGGTGACTTGGACCGGTCACGGTGACTTGGACCGGTCACGGTGCGTTGGACCGGGCACGGGGCGTTGGACCGGCCACGGTGACTTGGACCGGCCACGGTGCCTTGGACCGGTCACGGTGCCTTGGACCGGGCACGGTGCCTTGGACCGGTCACGGTGCCTTGGACCGGGCACGGTGCCTTGGACCGGGCACGGTGACTTGGACCGGTCACGGTGCCTTGGACCGGTCACGGTGACTTGGACCGGCCACGGTGCCTTGGACCGGGCACGGTGCCTTGGACCGGTCACGGTGCCTTGGACCGGTCACGGGGCGTTGGACCGGGCACGGGGCGTTGGACCGGTCACGGTGCCTTGGACCGGGCACGGTGCGTTGGACCGGGCACGGGGCGTTGGACCGGTCACGGTGCCTTGGACCGGGCACGGTGCCTTGGACCGGGCACGGGGCGTTGGACCGGCCACGGTGCCTTGGACCGGGCACGGTGCCTTGGACCGGTCACGGTGCCTTGGACCGGGCACGGTGCCTTGGACCGGGCACGGTGACTTGGACCGGTCACGGTGCCTTGGACCGGTCACGGTGCCTTGGACCGGGCACGGTGCCTTGGACCGGGCACGGTGACTTGGACCGGTCACGGTGCCTTGGACCGGTCACGGTGACTTGGACCGGCCACGGTGCCTTGGACCGGGCACGGTGCCTTGGACCGGTCACGGTGCCTTGGACCGGTCACGGTGCATTGGACCGGGCACGGTGCGTTGGACCGGGCACGGGGCGTTGGACCGGCCACGGTGACTTGGACCGGTCACGGTGCCTTGGACCGGTCACGGTGACTTGGACCGGCCACGGTGCCTTGGACCGGTCACGGTGCCTTGGACCGGTCACGGTGCCTTGGACCGGGCACGGTGCCTTGGACCGGGCACGGTGACTTGGACCGGTCACGGTGCCTTGGACCGGTCACGGTGACTTGGACCGGCCACGGTGCCTTGGACCGGGCACGGTGCCTTGGACCGGTCACGGTGCCTTGGACCGGTCACGGTGCATTGGACCGGGCACGGTGCGTTGGACCGGGCACGGGGCGTTGGACCGGCCACGGTGACTTGGACCGGCCACGGTGCCTTGGACCGGTCACGGTGCCTTGGACCGGGCACGGTGCCTTGGACCGGTCACGGTGCCTTGGACCGGGCACGGTGACTTGGACCGGTCACGGTGCCTTGGACCGGTCACGGTGACTTGGACCGGCCACGGTGCCTTGGACCGGTCACGGTGCCTTGGACCGGTCACGGGGCGTTGGACCGGCCACGGTGCCTTGGACCGGTCACGGTGCGTTGGACCGGTCACGGTGCGTTGGACCGGCCACGGTGCCTTGGACCGGGCACGGTGCCTTGGACCGGTCACGGTGACTTGGACCGGGCACGGTGCCTTGGACCGGGCACGGTGCCTTGGACCGGTCACGGTGACTTGGACCGGTCACGGTGCCTTGGACCGGGCACGGTGCGTTGGACCGGGCACGGTGCGTTGGACCGGGCACGGTGCCTTGGACCGGGCACGGTGCGTTGGACCGGGCACGGTGCCTTGGACCGGGCACGGTGCCTTGGACCGGGCACGGGGCCTTGGACCGGCCACGGGGCCTTGGACCGGCCACGGGGCCTTGGACCGGCCACGGTGCCTTGGACCGGTCACGGTGACTTGGACCGGTCACGGTGCCTTGGACCGGGCACGGTGCCTTGGACCGGGCACGGGGCCTTGGACCGGCCACGGGGCCTTGGACCGGGCACGGTGCCTTGGACCGGTCACGGTGCCTTGGACCGGTCACGGTGCCTTGGACCGGTCACGGTGACTTGGACCGGCCACGGTGCCTTGGACCGGTCACGGTGCCTTGGACCGGTCACGGGGCGTTGGACCGGCCACGGTGCCTTGGACCGGTCACGGTGCGTTGGACCGGTCACGGTGCGTTGGACCGGCCACGGTGCCTTGGACCGGGCACGGTGCCTTGGACCGGTCACGGTGACTTGGACCGGTCACGGTGACTTGGACCGGTCACGGTGCCTTGGACCGGGCACGGTGCCTTGGACCGGGCACGGTGCGTTGGACCGGGAACGGTGCGTTGGACCGGGCACGGTGCCTTGGACCGGGCACGGTGCGTTGGACCGGGCACGGTGCCTTGGACCGGGCACGGTGCCTTGGACCGGGCACGGGGCCTTGGACCGGCCACGGGGCCTTGGACCGGCCACGGTGACTTGGACCGGTCACGGTGCCTTGGACCGGTCACGGTGCCTTGGACCGGGCACGGTGCCTTGGACCGGGCACGGTGTCTTGGACCGGACTGCATCAAGGAGTCACTTCCAAATGTCTCCTGTTGATACGTCAGAGCCTGAGAGCTTCAGTCCCGCCCAACACATCCGACTCTTCATTCTGGGAGGATCAATCTGTGATGCCCAAATACAGATACACATCTGAGCGACGTCAGAAAGTAACTGTTCTGATGGAAAAGGAGCAGAAACAAATCTGGATTGTGGTCGAATCTGAACTTTGACATTCTTAGTAAAGGAGTAAGTGAGTGTAACTTCTGCCTTTAGAGGAATATCAGATTTAACACAGACTCAGCTGGTCTTAGTTGAGTTTGGTCTGGCGTCTTTTCACAATAAAGTACCTTTCACTTTAAAAAGAAGGAAAGAAAGAAAGGTCTCTGTCGCCGTATCGTACATGTCAACAGAGCCTGGAGCCAACAGGGTCGTCCAGAGACTCAACTATTTGATACAAAATCAATTACCCGAGCAGCAGAAACAATCAGAAGTTATCATTGAGACACTCTGGGACAGGAATATTTTAACCGCTCATATTCGTATTCATTAATTTCTTCAGGAGTTGTATTTGTATCTCAGAGCATTTGACCTTGCTGTGAAGGTCCTGTTGATGAAGAATGACAATAGTCATGAAATGCTCCTGTGGCACAAAGGTCCACTGTTCAAGTTACCAGCGTGCACTTATCTAGAGCATTTCCTGACCTGCAAAATAAGAGCGTGCGAACGTCTGACACTTTCTGGACTCAATGTTTAACTACTAA
Source organism: Brachionichthys hirsutus (assembly GCF_040956055.1). Classification (NCBI taxonomy): domain Eukaryota; kingdom Metazoa; phylum Chordata; class Actinopteri; order Lophiiformes; family Brachionichthyidae; genus Brachionichthys; species Brachionichthys hirsutus. The sequence goes on along the minus strand of NC_090914.1, from coordinate 12,280,866 downwards.
TATATTATTTACAGATGTTAAAACCTCATCCAAACATTTATAAGCAAAGCATTCTAGTCATAGTTTTTAAGTGGTGGTGAAAACTGGAAGTGTTTGTTTTGCCTGAAGGTTGAAGTCCCATTTAGAGCCCCTGTCTGAGCAGAGCCCAGGTTACCTTCTAACAGCTAAATGTAGAACCCCATTTGGAGCATGGTGAAGTAAAGGGAACACGTTCTCATGGCATTTTGCCGCTTCAATAAAACTGACAAACTATTAGCTTTGCTTCATCTGGGGGGGGCAGATGCATAGCAAGGACGGTCCACATCCAGCGGCAAGTCCAAAGGTGTGTGTCCAGTGATCTGGAATGCCAAAGGTCATGGTGACGAAGCGGCCCTGTGCCTCCCTTTCCTTCCTACCGTGTAGAGAAAGTGGGGAGGAGTCAGAGTGGAATCTGAACCGGGTCGTCTGCTCAACAAAGCACCAACCTACTGCTGTGGGTGAGGTGGAAGAAGGGGCAGTGGAGACACAGGGGCAGCTACTGATGTCTATATGGCACACTGGACATCACTCTATTCCCAGCACAGTTCCCCAAAGACCCCTTCCCCACCAGAACACTGCTGGGTGAAGAGGCGGAGGAGTTCTTCAAGGAGGATCACAATGACATCTACAGAATCTCGGCCCTGGATGCCAACCCAAGTATAACCAACACAAACACCCCCGAAAAAGAACTCGGCAACAGTCAAGCATCCTGGAAGGAAGTCCGGGAAGTGGTGAATAAGGCCAGAACAGGGTCTGCCCCTGGTCAACATGGTATACCCTATAGACGGTATATAAGAGGTGTCCAATGCGCCTTCAGAGGTTGTGGAAGCTATTCCAGAGGATCTGGAGAAAGGCCACGATCCCATCATGCTGGAGGAGGGCAGGGGGCTGTTTCGTGCCATTGACCAATTTAGAACAATTTCATTGCTAAGTGTAGAACGCAAAATCTTTTTTTCTGTACTGGCCAAGAGGATGAGTGTGTACATCAGTGGTCCCAAAAATACGGCCCGCCTCCACATTTGGCCCGGCCCCCTGAACAATACCAGAATGAATACCAATACCATGGATACCAATGCCACGAACCCGGAAAGGTTTATTTGGTTATTTTTTATTTTATTAATAGTGTTATTATTTATTTCCTGACTTTTTTTCTGTGAAGAACTGTCACATATTTCTGTACTAAATGGTACACAAGATTGCGTTGTCAGAAAGGGAAAAAGGTAGGATAGTTGAGTTGGAGCACCAAAACTTGTCAAATAGCGAAATTGGTCACAATCTCGGCCGTTCCCAGCGGGTAGCTGGTGAATACCTGGCAAACACAGACAATGACAATATGAAAAAAATCTTCTGGTCGACCAACAAAGATTAGTGATCGTGTGAAACGCAACATTTTGAGTGAAATAAAAAATAAAATCACAAATCCGAAAGCATATGTAAATGATTTGGGTCTCGAAATACACCCTTAAACAATAAACAGGTTTCTAAATCATTCTGATTACTAGAAAGACACAAAAGTGATCGGATTGACTATGGGGTGGAACATTAAATAGTAGAAACTGGTCAAAAATAATATTTAGCGAAAATAATAAGTTAAATTTAGATAGCCCTGACAGCTACAAACACTACTGGCACCATGACCATGCAGACAATAAAAAACTGACTTCTTTGACAGCAGCCGGGGGGGGGGGATCAATAATGGTATGGGGTGCAATTAAGAGGGGTCATTAATTTGATCTTTTGTTTCCTAAAAACCTAAAAATAATATTGATATTGGAGAGTATATTAATATCCATGTACAAACTGACCCCGGCCCTCCATCAGAGAAGGAAAACGTTATGTGGCCCTCATAGGAAAAGGTTTGGGGCCCCCTGGTGTACATGATGGATACATTAATACTGCTATCCAGAGAGGTAGAGTACCAGGCTTTTACTGCTATCCAGAGAGGTAGAGTACCAGGCTTTTACCGCTATCCAGAGAGGTAGAGTACCAGGCTTTTACTGCTATCCAGAGAGGTAGAGTACCAGGCTTTTACTGCTATCCAGAGAGGTAGAGTACCAGGCTTTTACTGCTATCCAGAGAGGTAGAGTACCAGGCTTTTACCACTATCCAGAGAGGTAGAGTACCAGGCTTTTACCACTATCCAGAGAGGTAGAGTACCAGGCTTTTACCACTATCCAGAGAGGTAGAGTACCAGGCTTTTACCGCTATCCAGAGAGGTAGAGTACCAGGCTTTTACCGCTATCCAGAGAGGTAGAGTACCAGGCTTTTACCGCTATCCAGAGAGGTAGAGTACCAGGCTTTTACCGCTATCTAGAGAGGTAGAGTACCAGGCTTTTACCGCTATCCAGAGAGGTAGAGTACCAGGCTTTTACCGCTATCCAGAGAGGTAGAGTACCAGGCTTTTACCGCTATCCAGAGAGGTAGAGTACCAGGCTTTTACCGCTATCCAGAGAGGTAGAGTACCAGGCTTTTACCGCTATCCAGAGAGGTAGAGTACCAGGCTTTTACCGCTATCCAGAGAGGTAGAGTACCAGGCTTTTACTGCTATCCAGAGAGGTAGAGTACCAGGCTTTTACCACTATCGAGAGAGGTAGAGTACCAGGCTTTTACCACTATCCAGAGAGGTAGAGTACCAGGCTTTTACCACTATCCAGAGAGGTAGAGTACCAGGCTTTTACCGCTATCCAGAGAGGTAGAGTACCAGGCTTTTACCGCTATCCAGAGAGGTAGAGTACCAGGCTTTTACCGCTATCCAGAGAGGTAGAGTACCAGGCTTTTACCACTATCCAGAGAGGTAGAGTACCAGGCTTTTACCACTATCCAGAGAGGTAGAGTACCAGGCTTTTACCGCTATCCAGAGAGGTAGAGTACCAGGCTTTTACCGCTATCCAGAGAGGTAGAGTACCAGGCTTTTACCGCTATCCAGAGAGGTAGAGTACCAGGCTTTTACCGCTATCTAGAGAGGTAGAGTACCAGGCTTTTACCGCTATCCAGAGAGGTAGAGTACCAGGCTTTTACCGCTATCCAGAGAGGTAGAGTACCAGGCTTTTACCGCTATCCAGAGAGGTAGAGTACCAGGCTTTTACCGCTATCCAGAGAGGTAGAGTACCAGGCTTTTACCGCTATCTAGAGAGGTAGAGTACCAGGCTTTTACCACTATCCAGAGAGGTAGAGTACCAGGCTTTTACCGCTATCTAGAGAGGTAGAGTACCAGGCTTTTACCGCTATCTAGAGAGGTAGAGTACCAGGCTTTTACCGCTATCCAGAGAGGTAGAGTACCAGGCTTTTACCGCTATCCAGAGAGGTAGAGTACCAGGCTTTTACCGCTATCCAGAGAGGTAGAGTACCAGGCTTTTACTGCTATCCAGAGAGGTAGAGTACCAGGCTTTTACTGCTATCCAGAGAGGTAGAGTACCAGGCTTTTACCACTATCCAGAGAGGTAGAGTACCAGGCTTTTACCACTATCCAGAGAGGTAGAGTACCAGGCTTTTACCACTATCCAGAGAGGTAGAGTACCAGGCTTTTACCGCTATCCAGAGAGGTAGAGTACCAGGCTTTTACCGCTATCCAGAGAGGTAGAGTACCAGGCTTTTACCGCTATCCAGAGAGGTAGAGTACCAGGCTTTTACCACTATCCAGAGAGGTAGAGTACCAGGCTTTTGTGGATGTCTGGAACACATCAGAGTTCTCAGCCAGATGATTCGTGAGTCCAAAGCCAGCGAAGGCAACCTAACTGTCACATGGCTGGATTTGGCCAATGCCTATGGCTCAATCCCTCATCCATGCATTATTGAGCCACGACCACATCCCTCGGTACATCAAAGTAATGATCACCATCTCCTTAGGCAGCATCCAGCTACAATTCAAGACAGCCCATTTTATCGCCACTGGCTGCACCATCGCCCCCATCCTCTTCGTCGTGGGAATGAACATTCTAATAGACAAGGAAGTCCAAAAATGGAGTCGGGCATCCGACAACCCCCGATAAGAGGTTACATGGACGACCTTACTGTGATTACCACAACCCATGTGGAAGCAAGGTCATACCTGTCAACCAGTAGGTTTTTGCCGTACAAAGTACGGTTTTTATGCATTCTAAGACGTGTACGGCGTAGAAGAACATCTGTACGGGAAAACGCAAATTTGTAGCGTCCGTCAGACGCTGAAACAAGGACGAGATGGGCCTCAGAACAAGCTTTTATTAATCGGTAACCCCGCCGCTAACAGGACAGATATCCTCTCCCGTCTCTCTCACCCCCTCCACGCTCACACACACCCCGCCCCTCCTCCCTGATGCCTTCACTGACTCTCTGCAGAGTAGGAATTACGAACACCAACACGAACTGTTACAGTCCCATCCGGTCTGCACCGAATATCAAGAAACGTGAAAAACATGTTTCCCAATCACAAGCCAGCAAAGGTTCGTATCTTTCTGTCCCTGTTTGAAATTTAAATTACAAGCATCATTGATCGATACTTAAGTTTGGTTTACAAAAATAAAAATGCTAACGATTTTTTTTTCTCGAAATATCTGTTCTTATTTAAAAGTTTAAATTACAAGCATTATTAATGGATATTTTAGTTTAGTTAAAATATCAAAATTAAACTGTATCCTAATTAATAATGTCCAACTATGTACATAAATAAACGCATTTGAAAAGAAATATATGGTGTAAGGTTATTTTGTATTTTGTAAGGAAAAATTCAACGGTTTGTACGGCCATGGAGCCGTGGAGGTTGACAGGTATGCAAGGTGGGCCAGACTGAAGTTCAATCCAGGAGTATGGTGATCAGAAACAGGTTCAAGCTGCATGTGCAAGAGGAAGTGATTCCATTGATCGAGGAGACATGAGTGCTGCCTGTTCCTGTTTGCTGATGACTCAGCACTCCTGATTTCGGGAGACTGCCAGAACCTCTATATCAGGGCACCAGTGCGTCTCAACGATCCTGCTGGTAACACAGAGCCCCTCTCTGTTCCTACCCGAGTCTCCCGCTCTGTCGTGACGGTGTAGCATGCGGTCCGCTAGCTCAGTGTTTCCCAACCGGTGTGCCGTGAGAAATATTCCAGTATCACCTAAAAAAAAATCTTTTTTATTTTTCATTTTTCTAATATCTCCCAATTAACATTGTCGGGTTTCCGTGCCGCCCGTAGATCGCTCTTCAGACTTTGAAGTGAACGACAGGAGCCGGTTCCCGTCATTGGGAGCTGATTGTGAGCCAAAAGAAATTCTGTTAAAGTCTAACGTGATTGGTCGAGATGTGTGTGGGCGTGTGCGTGTCCACAACGAGCGGGGCGGACGAAACGAAAGGGAGGCAGGGAGAGAGAGAACTATAGACCAGAGACAAACGACGCGCTAGAAAGGGTGAGAGAAAAAACGAGAGATAGAAAACGTAGAAATCTGGAGACATTTTAACGCGGTTGACACAAAGGCAAAATAAAATAAAGTAAGATCGTATCTTGAGGAGCCGCTTATCCAAAGAAGTGCAGACCCACTGAGCTGGTGGGAGTCCAGGTGTTCAGTCTACCCACGTCTCACACACGCAATGGCACGGAGACTGTCCCCCCAGAGAGAGTCTCCAGAACAGGACAGATGATAACAGAAGGATCAGCCCCCCCCAAGCTGAGCCACTCGGTTTCCTTTGATGCCAATCTTCAGTAAAACAGTAGAACTGTTACCTGATGCTGCTTTATCTTTTGCACTTTTTAATTTATGTTTTCTTGATGTGTTGTTTGAGATTTACATGCAGAGATTTGACCTTGTTCTCTGTGAGATGTGTTTGGTTTGGTTTTGTATTTTATATTATATAATATGTTTTTTGTAGCTAGCAGTGCAAAGATGATTTAAATAAAGACATTTAATCAACATTTGATATATTGCATGTTTTTACATTAGTAGCTAATTTTACACAATGCACATGATTTGGTATTAAATTAATTTTGCCAACAACAACAACAAAAGATCTGAGGAGCCACTTGGGAGCCGGAATTCCCATCACTACATTGAACTGGAACAAGATGGTGGTTTAAAGCTGAACTTTGCTGATCTTCCTTTGGACAGTTTCTGGTTATCTGTTGCCCCAGGTTTCACACTAAGTATAAATACATATATTATTAACTACATGTATTATAATAAAGCTCATCTAATCTAATATGTACTGTTAGGATTTCGTAAATGTAAAGAATGTGCCGCGGCTCAAAAACGGTTGGGAAACACTGCGCTAGCTGAACTGCAGCGTCGGGGATCAGCGGTTGGAGCCACGTCTCAGTGATGAATATGGCATTGCGCACAAAGCGGTCTGTCGCGTGTTGTAGATCCAATGGAGCTGGCGTTGGTCGTTTTCTCAGCATCTAGACCCGACCAGCATCCTCGCTTCCGTTTCCTATCCTCCACCGTCTCAGCCTTCCACGGAGATCCCGGTAGCCTCGCTATGTCCGGTGGAATCTCGTGTGAGCGCCGATTCTCCGTGTTTATAGACAAATTTAACCTTGGGCCAAGGTCAATTAAATCCTGGCGACTGCATGACAAAGTTGCCTTGCAGAAATCATGAAAGTAATGAAAACACTAAAATAAGTAAGCCGCAGCACTAATAATAATATTAATGCAGAAACTCAAACTGAAAGAGCTCAACATTGTGCAGCATTCATTCACTCCGTATATACAGCTGCCCCGGGGTAGATACAGCCGCCCCGGGGTATATACAGCCGCCCCGGGGTAGATACAGCTGCCCCGGGGTAGATACAGCCGCCCCGGGGTATATACAGCCGCCCCGGGGTAGATACAGCTGCCCCGGGGTAGATACAGCTGCCCCGGGGTAGATACAGCCGCCCCAGGGTATATACAACTGCCCCGGGGTAGATACAGCTGCCCCAGGGTAGATACAGCCGCCCCAGGGTATATACAGCTGCCCCAGGGTAGATACAGCCGCCCCAGGATATATACAGCTGCCCCGGGGTAGATACAGCTGCCCCAGGGTATATACAGCTGCCCCAGGGTAGATACAGCTGCCCCGGGGTATATACAGCTGCCCCGGGGTAAAGACAGCTGCCCCGGGGTATATACAGCTGCCCCGGGGTATATACAGCTGCCCCAGGGTAGATACAGCTGCCCCGGGGTAGATGCAGCTTCCCCAGGGTAGATACAGCTGCCCCGGGGTATATACAGCTGCCCTGGGGTAGATGCAGCTTCCCCGGGGTAGATACAGCTGCCCCAGGGTATATACAGCTGCCCTGGGGTATATACAGCTGCCCCGGGGTAGATACAGCTGCCCCAGGGTAGATACAGCTGCCCCAGGGTAGATACAGCCGCCCCAGGGTATATACAGCTGCCCCAGGGTAGATACAGCCGCCCCAGGATATATACAGCTGCCCCGGGGTAGATACAGCTGCCCCAGGGTAGATACAGCCGCCCCAGGGTATATACAGCTGCCCCAGGGTAGATACAGCTGCCCCGGGGTAGATACAGCTGCCCCGGGGTAGATACAGCTGCCCCGGGGTAGATACAGCCGCCCCGGGGTAGATACAGCCGCCCCAGGGTATATACAGCTGCCCCGGGGTAGATACAGCTGCCCCAGGGTATATACAGCTGCCCCAGGGTAGATACAGCTGCCCCGGGGTATATACAGCTGCCCCGGGGTAGATACAGCTGCCCCGGGGTAGATGCAGCTTCCCCAGGGTAGATACAGCTGCCCCGGGGTATATACAGCTGCCCTGGGGTAGATGCAGCTTCCCCGGGGTAGATACAGCTGCCCCAGGGTATATACAGCTGCCCTGGGGTATATACAGCTGCCCCGGGGTAGATACAGCTGCCCCAGGGTAGATACAGCTGCCCCGGGGTATATACAGCTGCCCCGGGGTAGATACAGCTGCCCCAGGGTAGATACAGCCGTCCCAGGGTATATACAGCTGCCCCGGGGTATATACAGCTGCCCTGGGGTATATACAGCTGCCCGGGGTAGATACAGCCGCCCTGGGGTAGATACAGCTGCCCTGGGGTAGATACAGCTGCCCCAGGGTAGATACAGCTGCCCTGGGGTAGATACAGCTGCCCCAGGGTAGATACAGCTGCCCTGGGGTAGATACAGCTGCCCCGGGGTAGATACAGCTGCCCCGGGGTAGATACAGCTGCCCTGGGGCAGATACAGCTGCCCTGGGGTAGATACAGCTGCCCTGGGGCAGATACAGCTGCCCTGGGGTAGATACAGCTGCCCTGGGGCAGATACAGCTGCCCTGGGGCAGACTGACAGCAGCCAGGCTGCCAACTTGTGCCATCGTCCCTCCTGACCTCCACCGACATTCACTCGCTCACTCATTCACAAAGGCAATGTGGGTGAAGTGTCTTGCCCAAGGACACAACGACAGCGGACACATGTGCCAGAGCCTGGAATCTAACCGCCAACCTCTCAATCATAGGACGGCCCGCTCGTCCCGTGACGTCTATGTCTGTCCTGTCATCCGTGGTTGAGAAGTTCAAAGTTGCCAAATGCAGAGTTGTAATGACACAGAGAGACCACCAGGAGGAACAAGTCCAGGGCGCACGTGGGCCGCGGAGTCGACCGGTGCACGAGATACGTGACACCATCGGGGCACCGTGCACAGGGAGACAGGGAACCGCCCATTTCCAACCGGCAGGGGCCAGCGACAGAAGAGCCATGATTGAAGAGGAAGAAGAAGGACGAAGATCAGGGGCAGTGGGGCTTTGGAGCAAACCATCTCGTCTGGGTGTAAAACAGCGCCCACCTCGGGAACGGTTAAGATGCCTTTTGGGATTTATTATCCGACTATTGAGTCAAAATGTCAAACAGTAAAAGTAAAATTCAAGATTTGCTCATTTTATTTTATTTTTCTGAAATTAAGCACTTTGTTTGAACATGCACACTTTTCACATTTTATTTATGTTCTCTTATTTTGAAACGCAAACCTTCCATCCATCCAGTTCAGGTTTATGTCAAAACGTTTTCCTATTGTCCTGAATCCTTCTGATTGATTACATGCAGGTACTACTTAAATATATATATCACACGAAATAGCTGGAACATTTTCTCTAACTGGACCTCTTTAAATCTGAGTTGGTTCCGGGTTCTCAGCCCAGCACTGCGTGTGTTCCTCTCTGCAGCGTGTCTAAGCCACGCCTCCTGCTTGATGACTCACCGGCGCTTATTTTACCGTGGCAGCCAGAGTGTGTGTGTGTGTGTGTGTCTGTGTGTGTGTGTGTGAGTAGGTGTGTGTGTGTGTCTGTGTGTGTGTGTGTGAGTAGGTGTGTGTGTGTGTGTGTCTGTCTCTAGGTGCGTTTACACGGACAAAGTTTCTTTATTCCGATCAGAGTTCAGAGTAAACTTGTGATCCGATGCGCCGTGTTCATGGACCCTAAAAATCCGATCCGATTAGGATTTGCGTGTTCATGCATCACACTTTTGATCGGAACAGAATATTCTGACATGCGCAGTTTGACCAAAAGCACCGGAAATGGTAGAAGAAGAAGCGTAGCGTAGCAACTTCCGCTGTAAACAAATCATCGCTCCGCGCTTTCCTGCCTGAAACGTCAGCGTTATTTCGCTCGTTTTCCCCGTTTGCGCTTTTAGTTTCCTCCTTTAATGTCTCCGGCAACATGTTTGTCTCAGATATTGACCAGTTCTGTCTTCCGCCCGCCGTGCTTTTCGCTCGCTCTGCTTCAGCTAGCTTCCGGCAATAGCAGCAGCGCGTGTAGCTGACGTCACAGACATGCGCAGTGAGGACGACTTGTACCGAAACATCGGAATAAGTGTTTTCATGCGCCCTGACCGGGTTACAAATCGGTATAAAGCACCCCTCTCCATCGGGATGGAATTGTGACCGGATCAGGCTGGATTGGGTTAGACTATTCCGGTTAAGGTGTGTCCATGAAGCATTTTTATTCCGATCAGGATTTTAACCGGGTTAAATGTGTCCATGTAAACGCACCTAGTGATAATAATAATAATGATACTAACAACAACAACAATAAGAATTAAAGCCGCAAGCGGCGTTGTAGGCCCTCGCCGGCCGACAGGCCGTTGAGCTGACCCGCCGACGCACGCCGCTTTTGTCCTGAGTGCTTCGCAAGTGTTTAGATTTGAGCTGCATGAGTAGCTCACAGTTTAGTCAAAGCGTTATTTGGATTATATGGCCATCTGCAGTCAGGACTTTCAATCCAATATGGCCGCCTTCCTGTGTGTCTGGGGGCGTGGCCATAATACTTTTTTTTTTTGCCCTGACATGACGCATGTCTGTACCGAATTTCGTGGCTGTCCGACAAAGTTGGCGTTGGACCCCTCCCCATAGGAGGGGTTGCCATCGCCATGGCAACAGCGTAAAAACAACAACATGGTTACGATTGTGTTTTTTGATCGGGACCACATGAGGGACTTTTCTGGTAAGTTTCAATCATTTCTGGCTGCGCTCGTCAACTTGTCGTCTTCTGCGTTGCAAAAGCAATAGCCCCGCCCCTTACGCCTAGGATAGGCGCTGGGGCCTAATAATAACAAAAATAACAATAGTGATGATAATACTAATAATGATAATAATAATAGTGATAATGATGATAATAATGATAGTAATGATGATAATAATAATAATGATACTAACAACAACAATAATAATAATAATAATAATGATAATAATGATAATAGTAATAATGATAATGATAATAATAATGATAATAGTAATAATGATAATGGTAGTAATGATAATAATAATAATAATAATAATAATAATAGTGCTAATACTAATAATGATAATAATAATAGTGATAATGATGATAATAATGATAGTAATGATGATAATAATAATAATGATACTAACAACAACAATAATAATAATAATAATAATGATAATAATGATAATAGTAATAATGATAATGATAATAATAATGATAATAGTAATAATGATAATGGTAGTAATGATAATAATAATAATAATAATAATAATAATAGTGCTAATACTAATAATGATAATAATAATAGTGATAATGATGATAATAATGATAGTAATGATAATAATAATAATGATACTAACAACAACAATAATAATAATAATAATAATAATGATAATAATGATAATAGTAATAATGATAATGATAATAATAATGATAATAGTAATAATGATAATAATAATAGTGATAATGATGATAATAATGATAATAGTAATAATGATAATGATAATAATAATGATAATAGTAATAATGATAATGATAGTAATGATAATAATAATAAGAATAATAATAGTACTAATAATAATAATGATAATAATAATAATGATAATGATAGTAATGATTATAATGATAATAATAATAATAATAGTGCTAATAATAATAATGATACTAACAACAACAATAATAATAATAGTGCTAATAATAATAATGATACTAACAACAACAATAATAATAATAATAATAATAATGATAATAATGATAATAGTAATAATGATAATGATAATAATAATGATAATAGTAATAATGATAATGGTAGTAATGATAATAATAATAATAATAATAATAGTGCTAATACTAATAATGATAATAATAATAGTGATAATGATGATAATAATGATAGTAATGATAATAATAATAATGATAGTAATAATGATAATAATAATAGTGATAATGATGATAATGATGATAATAATGATAGTAATAATAATAATAATAATGATACTAACAACAACAATAATAATTAAAGCTGCGAGCAGCCTTGAGAGGTTCCTCGAACCCGGCGTACATTGGGGTACGCGCTTATTCGCAATCCACAAATGTCAGAAACACGCGTACGTCCGCTAGACGTGACCCTGATGAAGCGTGTCAAGTTTGGGACCGATCGGACAATGTATGCTCCTGTTCCTGTAGGTGGCGCTGAGACTATCACCGTCAATGGCATGTACTCGAGTTCAGGTCTGGACTCTCATCCAGCGTGTGAAATTTGGAGACGGTCGGACCGTGTAAAGTGAAGCTCCAACAGCCACGCACGTCACGCCAAAACATCAAAGTTGGCAAGGCCGCCACGGCAACAGCGATTGGCGAAAACACAAAAGCTTCGCAATTTAGCGTCGTCAATGAGTCGAGAGGCCGTCGCCCAACTTTGAGATCGATATCTCGAAACCTCTAGGAGGAGTATCGCAAAGTTCGAGACCTCTAAAATGGTAAAATGGCACATTCAAACGTGGCCTGTGACCTCATCGTTTGATCGATCAAAAATCCCTTCGCAATTTAACGTCGCGGGTACTTGGCGATCACGTCATCCGAATTCGACGCGAATCCGATAAAGCGTCTGGGAGGAGTTCGTCAAAGTATGCCAAAAAACGTACATAATCCAATATGGCCGACATCCGGGTGGGCGGGGCTACAGAAAGCCAATTACAAATATGTCTGGAAGGACGATTTGGACGTTACCCCCAAATTTCGTGACTATCGGACAAACTACGTTCAAACTACGGCCTCCCGTGCGTTAGGGGGCGCTCTGGAGCCCCCGAAACACGCCGAGAGCAATCGCTTTACGAGCCGGTCAAGTTGGGAGATGTCCGTCTCCTGACCGATTTTCAAGAGTTTTCGCGTATGTTGAGGGGGTCAAAGCTACGCTACAAGGGAAAAACAATCAAGGGGGCGCCAAAGAGCCAATATGCGACGTAACGTTAAAATTACACAATCAAATCCTCGGAAGTACCGTTGCGAACCCGCACGTAAATTTTCGTGGGTTTTCGTCGATCCTAAAGTCCTCAAAAACGCGTTCGTACATTTCAAATTTTCGCACGCCGTCCAAGATGGCTGACTTCCTGTCTGCGTATAAAATCTCAAAAATATTTACTAGCCTCGGGACCCCCAGAGGTACGACGTACTCGGATTTCGCAACGATCCGAGCACCTTTTCGGAGAAAAGCCGACTTCAGGTGGCGCTATGGAGCCCCAAATCCATATACAATTCCAATCAAATTCCAGATTTAGAAACTAGACACCAGATGTGACACTCCTATATGGTTTCGACACCTCTAGGTGCCCGGGAAGTGCCTCAAAACGCCATTTGAAAATAATAATAATAATAATAATAATAATAATAATAATTTCTCAAAAAACAATAGGTTCCTTGAACCTTCGTTCTCGGAACCTAATAATAATGATAATAATGATAATAGTAATAGTAATAATGATAATAATAATAGTGATAATGATGATAATAATGATAGTAATGATAATAATAATAATGATACTAACAACAACAACAATAATAATAATGATAATAATGATAATAGTAATAATGATAATGATAATAATAATGATAATAGTAATAATGATAATGGTAGTAATGATAATAATAATAGTGCTAATAATAATAATGATAATAATAATAGTGATAATGATGATAATAATGATAATGATAATAATAATGATAATAATAATAATAATAATAGTGCTAATAATAATAATAATAATGATAATGATAGTTATGATTATAATGATTATAATAATAATAATAATGATAATAATAATAATAATAATAGTGCTAATAATAATAATAATAATGATAATAATAATAATAATAATAGTGCTAATAATAATAATGATAATGATAGTGATGATAATAATAATAATAATAATGATAATAGTAATAATGATAATGATAATGATAGTAATGATTATAATGATTATAATAATAATAATAATAATAATAATAATAATAATAATAATAGTGCTAATAATAATAATAATAATAATGATAATGATAGTGATGATAATAATAATAATAATAATGATAATAGTAATAATGATAATGATAATAATAATGATAATGATAGTAATGATTATAATGATTATAATAATAATAATAATAATAATAATAACAATGATGCATATTTTACAACTGAACTCACTGACAAACATTTATACTGCCGTCAGAATTGTTGTTATTTTGGGTTGAATTTGAGAAGGTTTTATAATATTCCTGAGATATTTCTGACTCGCTGTGATCATCTTCGTGTCTGAGTGCATCCGGTCGGTGCGTGTCTCCAGCCAAATGTGTCCAAACAATGAAGCGCTGTAGACAAAGCCGTGCGTGCACGCCGCCAGCAGACGAACCGCGCGGAGCTCAAATATCACAAATACCACAAATACCACAAATACCGCAAACACCACAAACACCACAAATACCACAAACACCACAAATACCACAAACACCACAAACACCACAAATACCACAAATACCACAAATACCACAAATACCACAAATACCACAAACACCACAAATACCACAAATACCACAAACACCACAAATACCACAAACACCACAAATACCACAAATACCACAAATACCACAAATACCACAAACACCACAAACACCACAAACACCACAAACACCACAAATACCACAAACACCACAAATACCACAAATACCACAAATACCACAAATACCACAAATACCACAAATACCACAAACACCACAAATACCACAAATACCACAAATACCACAAATACCACAAATACCACAAACACCACAAATACCACAAACACCACAAATACCACAAATACCACAAATACCACAAATACCACAAATACCACAAACACTACAAACACCACAAACACCACAAATACCACAAATACCACAAACACTACAAACACCACAAATACCACAAATACCACAAACACCACAAATACCACAACGCACAGCGTGCACGGATAGAAACAACGTGTTGGTGAACACGGGAGACAATGCGCTCTCTTCCAGTGCGTAAAGCTCACAGACGCACATCTGGATCATCCGCCTCTGGATGAAACACACGCGCGCGAACGCACGCAGTTGACACGCTCCTCCAGACCCCGTGGGTCGGCCTGAGCGTGGATTTACACCGACGCTGCCCACTGGCTGCTGCCTTGCGCCGGAGCGCGGCAGCGGCACGAGTCGATGGCGGCGCATCCATAGTGCGCGGCGCTGCGCGCTGCTGAGGCGCACGCACGCCGCTCCGCGTCCATAACAATAGAACTTATGTCACATAGCATCAACTGAGCACAGCTGGCTGGTGATGCTCCAGACATGCACGCTCCTCACGCACTCGTCCCACACACGCAACAGCACAGGCGCTCCTTTTACCTTCATCTCTTCATTGATCTCTCTCTTCACCGGATGAGCTGGTTTCCTGCTTCTCTTATTTTCCGGGGGTCTGCCCTCTTTTTCCGTCTCTGCCATGTTTGCTCTGCGAGACCTCTGTCGGTGTGTGTGTGTGTGTGTGTGTGGGGGGGGGGGGGGGGGCTGTCTACGGTCGCCAGACGGCGGCGGCTGTCCTGCTTCCTCTCAGCGGCCCGTGGGACGCTGGCGACGCCGCCGTGGGCTTGCGGAGCCCGGCTAAGTCAGCCATCTTCTTCCCGTGTCCTCCCGTGTCCTCCCGTGTCTTCCCCGTCCTCCCGTGTCCTCCCCGGTCCGTGCACCAGTGGAGAGCCGCCTCTGTGAGGCAGAGGAGAGTGGGGGGGGGGGGGAAGACAAGAGGAGGGGCGTCCGTGGAAACATTAGTGACGCGTGGATCACCAGAGCGCGCTCGTTTTTCCACGCTTTGAATCAGTCACGTCGAGGAGGCCGCACCTCCATCCAGCTGCAGGAGGTCTAAGGGGGTCTGAAGGGGGTCTAAAGGGGGTCTAAGGGGGCCTGAAGGGGTCTAAAGGGGGTCTAAGGGGGTCTGAAGGGGGTCTGAAGGGGTCTAAAGGGGGTCTAAGGGGGTCTGAAGGGGGTCTGAAGGGGGTCTAAAGGGGGTCTAAAGGGGGTCTAAAGGGGGTCTGAAGGGGGTCTGAAGGGGGTCTAAGGGGGTCTGAAGGGGGTCTAAAGGGGGTCTGAAGGGGGTCTAAAGGGGGTCTGAAGGGGGTCTAAAGGGGGTCTGAAGGGGGTCTAAAAGGGGTCTGAAGGGGGTCTAAGGGGGTCTGAAGGGGGTCTGAAGGGGGTCTAAGGGGGTCTGAAGGGGGTCTAAAAGGGGTCTAAAGGGGGTCTGAAGGGGGTCTGAAGGGGGTCTAAAGGGGGTCTCAAGGGGGTCTAAGGGGGTCTGAAGGGGGTCTGAAGGGGTCTAAAGGGGGTCTAAGGGGGTCTGAAGGGGGTCTAAGGGGGTCTGAAGGGGGTCTGAAGGGGTCTAAGGGGGTCTGAAGGGGGTCTAAAGGGGTCTAAAGGGGGTCTAAGGGGGTCTGAAGGGGGTCTGAAGGGGGTCTAAAGGGGTCTGAAGGGGGTCTGAAGGGGGTCTGAAGGGGGTCTAAAGGGGGTCTAAAGGGGGTCTGAAGGGGGTCTGAAGGGGGTCTAAGGGGGTCTGAAGGGGTCTAAAGGGGGTCTAAGGGGGTCTGAAGGGGGTCTAAGGGGGTCTGAAGGGGGTCTGAAGGGGTCTAAAGGGGGTCTAAGGGGGTCTGAAGGGGGTCTGAAGGGGGTCTGAAGGGGGTCTAAAGGGGGTCTGAAGGGGGTCTGAAGGGGGTCTGAAGGGGGTCTGAAGGGGGTCTGAAGGGGGTCTAAAGGGGGTCTGAAGGGGGTCTAAAGGGGGTCTAAAGGGGGTCTGAAGGGGGTCTAAAGGGGGTCTGAAGGGGGTCTAAGGGGGTCTGAAGGGGGTCTGAAGGGGGTCTAAGGGGGTCTGAAGGGGGTCTAAAAGGGGTCTTAAGGGGGTCTGAAGGGGGTCTCAAGGGGGTCTAAGGGGGTCTGAAGGGGGTCTAAAGGGGGTCTAAAGGGGGTCTAAGGGGGTCTGAAGGGGGTCTAAGGGGGTCTGAAGGGGGTCTGAAGGGGTCTAAAGGGGGTCTAAGGGGGTCTGAAGGGGGTCTAAAGGGGTCTAAAGGGGGTCTAAGGGGGTCTGAAGGGGGTCTGAAGGGGTCTAAAGGGGGTCTAAGGGGGTCTGAAGGGGGTCTAAGGGGGTCTGAAGGGGTCTATAGGGGGTCTAAGGGGGTCTAAGGGGGTCTAAAGGGGGTCTGAAGGGGGTCTGAAGGGGGTCTAAGGGGGTCTGAAGGGGGTCTAAAGAGGGTCTGAAGGGGGTCTAAAGGGGGTCTAAAGGGGGTCTGAAGGGGGTCTAAGGGGGTCTAAAGGGGGTCTAAAGGGGGGTCTGAAGGGGGTCTAAGGGGGTCTGAAGGGGGTCTAAAAGGGGTCTAAAGGGGGTCTGAAGGGGGTCTAAAGGGGGTCTGAAGAGGGTCTAAGGGGGTCTGAAGGGGGTCTAAAGGGGGTCTGAAGGGGCTCTAAGGGGGTCTGAAGGGGATCTGAGGGGTCTGAAGGGGGTCTGAAGGGGTTCTGAAGGGGTTCTAAAGGGGGTCTGAAGGGGGTCTGCAGGAGGTCTGAAGGGGGTCTAAGGGGGTCTAAGGGGGTCTAAAGGGGGCCTGAAGGGGGTCTAAGGGGGTCTAAAGGGGGTCTAAGGGGGTCTGAAGGGGCTCTAAGGGGGTCTAAAGGGGGTCTGAAGGGGTCTGAAGGGGGTCTAAGGGGGTCTAAAGGGGGTCTGAAGGGGGTCTGAAGGGGTCTAAGGGGGGTCTGAAGGGGGTCTAAGGGGGGTCTGAAGGGGTTCTGAAAGGGGTCTAAGGGGGTCTAAGGGGGGTCTGAAGGGGTTCTGAAAGGGGTCTAAGGGGGTCTGAAGGGGGCCTAAGGGGGGTCTGAAGGGGTTCTGAAAGGGGTCTAAGGGGGTCTGAAGGGGGCCTAAGGGGGGTCTGAAGGGGTTCTGAAAGGGGTCTAAGGGGGTCTGAAGGGGGTCTAAAGGGGGTCTGAAGGGGTTCTGAAAGGGGTCTGAAGGGGGTCTGCAGGAGGTCTGCAGGAGGTTTGATGATAATGAATATATTTATTAGAATGTTAGAGTACAAGTACAGTCAAACAGTAGCATGTATTACAGTACAAGTATTCAATTCAATTCCATTCAGTTTTATTTCTGTAGCACCAGATCACAACATAAAGTCATCTCAAGGCTTTACAGGATTAGCAGGGAAACACAGAACCCAACGTGACCCACAAGAGCAACGGAGGCAAGAAAAAACTTCCCTTTAATGGGCAGAAACCTTGGACAGAACCTAGGCTCATGGTGGACGGCCATCTGTCTGGCCGGCTGGGTTGAGAGAGAGAGAGAGAGAGAGAGAGAGAGAGAGAGAGAGAGAGAGAGACAGAGAGAGAGAGAGAGAGAGAGAGAGAGAGAGAGAGCGACAGAGAGAGAGACAGAGACAGAGAGAGAGACACAGAGAGAGAGAGAGAGCGACAAAGAGAGAGAGAGAGAGAGAATGGCAGGTCGGAGACGAGTCAAAAACAAGGAGATAAATGGGAAGCGATAGCGAGACAGAGCAGGAGCAGACAAAAACAAAATGCTAATGCTAGCGATATAAAGCTATAAATGCTAATGCTAGCGATATAAAGCTATAAATGCTAATGCTAGCGACGTGGACATCAGTGTTGAGGGACACAGGTCCAGGTTCTGCAGCACCACGGACAGAAGGACCTGAAAGAGAGAGAGGAACAAACAGAGGGAGAGAGAGAACAAGACTACAGGGAAGAGAGAGAGAGATTACTGACATATATTTATAACATGAATAATCAGATAAAGAGGGAGGAGCTCAGTGTGTCATGATGTTAAGCCACCAATGCTGCCTAATGACAGCAGATTGATTATATTGATTACTGCATCGATTAGTTATAAGCTTTGTTAAAAAGGAAAGTCTTTAATCTACTCTTGAACATAGAGATGGTGTCTGTCTCAGGAACCAATCAGGGAGCTGATTCCACAATAAAGGAGCTTGATAACTGAAAGCTCCGCCCCCCTGTCTGCTCTTGGAAATTTTTGGAACCACGAGCAGGCCAGCATTTTGGGACCGCAGGGTCCTAGTGGGGCAATACGGGATAATCATCTCTGTAAGGTGAGGAGGGGCCTGGCCAGTGAGGGCTTTAAAAGTAAGTAGAAGGATTTTATATTCAATCCGTTCCCTAACAGGAAGCAGAGACGCCAGAACAGGGGAAATGTGTTCTCTCAGTCTGGTTCCTGTTAGAACACGAGCTGCTGCATTCTGGATTAGCTGGAGATGTTTAATAGACCTTTTTGGGCAGCCGGACAGTAAGGAGTTGCAGTAGTCCAGTCTGGAAGTCAAAAAGCATGGACTATTGTTTCTGCATCTTTTCGGGTTAGTAGGTGCCTGACTTTTGAAATATTCCGAAGGTGAAAGAACGCAGTCCTTGAAATATGCTTTATCTGGGACTGAAAGGACAGGTCCTGATCAAAGATTACCCCCAGATTCTTGGACGTGGTGCTGGTGGACACTGAGACGCCATCTAGTTCAACTACAACACTAGAACAAACATTTCTGAGATGCTTTGGCCCAAGAACCAGAACCTCAGTTTTATTTAGATTTAATAACAGGAAGTTCTCGGTCATCCAGGAGTTAATGTCCTTAAGGCACGTCTGAAGTCTAACCAACTGATCGACCTTGTCTGGCTGAACTGACAGGTATAATTGAGTATCGTCCGCATAGCAGTGGAAATTTATGCTATGTTTATTAATAATGTTACCTAAGGGTAGCATATACAGCGTGAACAGAATAGGTCCAAGCACTGAACCCTGTGGAACTCCATATTTAACTTCAGTGTACGTAGAAGATTCATCATGAACACGTACAAACTGAAATCTATCAGATAAATATGATCTAAACCAGTTCAATGCAGATCCTCTAACACCAACAGATTGTTCCAGCCTCTGTAACAGAATCTGATGATCTATTGTGTCAAAGGCTGCACTGAGATCTAATAAAATAAGCAGAGACAAGTCCATTATCAGACGCTATTAAAGGTCATTGGTGACTTTAACTAATGCTGTCTCTGTGCTATGATGAGCTCTGAAACACGACTGGAAAACCTCAAATAACTGATTGTCTTGTAAGAATTCACACAGCTGACTGGAAACTGCTTTCTCTAGAAGCTTTGACAGGAATGGAAGGTTTGAAATTGGCCGATAGTTAGCCGAGACATCAGGATCCAAAGTACAGTCAAACAGTAGCATGTATTACAGTACAAGTACAGTCAAACATCCTGTCTAAGAGGAGCATTTCTGTCTTACAACGTAGGTGGACAAAAAAAGGAGGGGGGGGGGGTTGATCCGGAGAGAGTCGTGATGACTATCTCCGTTTCTGTCCCCCTAAAAGGTGTATTTTTAGGGCCGGTTTGAAGGAGGCCAAAGAGGTGCATGTTTTGAGGGCAGGAGTCAAACCGTTCCACCCTTAGGGGGCAGTATTGTAAAAATATTTATGATTCAACAGGATTTTATTCTTTTATTGCGTTCTGACTGAATCTGTTTTAAAAGTAAGATTAAAAATGTATTTTTTATAATGCAATTAATAAAGTTTTTAATGTTTATTTATAATCAAATGCAACTCTAACAATAAAAGATAATTAATTATCTTTGACTCATTGATTCATTGATGTAACTGACTCTAAACTATTCAAAGCTACAGTCATTTATAAACTCACGGCTGCCGGAGCTAAAACACGAGCTAAAACTCAAACGCAACATTTGTGATGCGTTCAATGGTCGGAATTCATTTAAGAAAACAACATGGAGTGGCAAGCAGAACGCAGACAGTCCAACAGCGATTCATCGCAGAAGTTTAAATTACCACCAAACTTGAATGCAGCACATGTGCACCAAAGATTTCTGTCCTGACTGATGCATTCATTCACAAATGGTTCCGCTCACAGCGAATTATTATTGTTCTCGCATACTGGTTCTACATCTACAAACCATATTAATAATTGATATAATACATACAAGCATTGAGTAATTTAATATTAGTTTTATTTGTCTTGTTAAATGTCGATGATTTATGTACGCAGAGGAGCAGCGGCTCTACTCCGAGCTCCTCCCGGATGGCTGAGCTTCTCACCCTATCTCTAAGGGAGAGCCCAGCCCCCCTACGGAGGAAGCTCATTTCAGCCGCTTGTACCCGGGATCTCGTTCTTTCGGTCACTACCCAAAGCTCGTGACCATAGGTGAGGGTCGGAGAACGGAGATCGACCGGTAATCGAGAGCTGGGCCCTTCCGGTTCAGCGCTCTCTTTACCATGACGGATCTGTGCACCGATCCGTCTGTCGATCTCCCGCTCCATCCTTCCCTCACTCGTGAACAAGAGCCCGGGATACTTGAACTCCTCCACTTGATATTTTTTCTGCTTTAGATTGTGATTGCCGAAATAATTTTACGTGCTTTAGCTGTCATTAACTGTGCATTTAGCTGTGTTCTTTAGTTTCTTTGACAGCGTATTTAGTTGGTGGGCACTGTTTTCTCATATAAACTATCCAATCGTCTACATGTAGGTGGCGATGAGTTGCCAGCTCATCTTAGTCTGCAGAATTTGAACCCACTGAATTAAAATTCAATGTGAGCTCACGGGCCGTTCAGTTCAGTTCATAAGCTCCGTCTATCGGTGACGAGCTTAGACGAGCTTATGAACTGAATTCACTTCAAGTCCTGGACTCCTTTGTAACGCTGCTGCTTTGCTTCCTGCTCTCCATTTCAGCATGATACGCCAACAGCATAGCGTTAATCGGTCGATAGTCTGGATCTTCCAATAATTTCTTGAAGGTTTTAGCATCATGATGCCGGACTTCCTCAGGTGTCAGAATTCACGTTGGAACATTCTGTTCAGTGTCGGGCATGGGGTGTGCCCTCACAAAGGCCGGTATATGTCGATCTGCCATTTCTGGGGACTGGCAATATTTATCCCTCATCGCGTCCAGAAACTGTACATATAAATCTCCGTGAGTCGTCATATTGGAAACTACTCCTTGGTCTCTCAGATCAGATGTGTATATATAGAATTTCTCACCGTCATTGCTTTGATGTTAAAAATGAATTGATCTTTGGGTTTACAATGTGAACTCAAAGTTGGCTTTGATGTTCACCTCTTTTATGAATCAGAAACAACAAAGAAGAACAAAGCTAAATGGGGAAGATGAAGAAATGGGGTTTTCAATGTTGGTGATGATGATGATGATGATGATGAATATATTTATTAGATAGAATGTTAGAGTACAAGTACAGTCACACAGTAGCATGTATTACAGTACAAGTACAGTAAACAGTAGCATGTATTACAGTACAAGTACAGTAAACAGTAGCATGTATTACAGTACAAGTACAGTCACACAGTAGTATGTATTACAGTACAAATACAGTCAAACATCCTGTCTAAGAGGAGCATTTCTAAAAAGCCCTTGCGGTCTTGTTTCCGTTGAAAGTTCTTCGTACTTAAATCATCCACAATTAACAATACAAATTTAACAATACAAATAAAAATAAAACCAATATTAAATTACTCAATTGATGCAACGTAACATTAGAAAAACAAAAATAAAATGTTTTTACACCGCCAGTGCAAACTAACAATTAATCTAAAATAAATTACACCACTGATGCAAAATGACAATGAATGACGATAAATAACGTACATAAATTACAATAAATTACTAAAGCAATTAATACGTGCAACGTAGGTGGACAAAAAAAAGGAGGGGGGGGGTTGATCCGGAGAGAGTCGTGATGACTATCTCCGTTTCTGCCCCCCTAAAAGGTGTATTTTTAGGGCCGTTTTGAAGGAGGCCAAAGAGGTGCATGTTTTGAGGGCAGGAGTCAAACCGTTCCACCCTTGAGTGGCAGTATTGTAAAAAGATGATTTACCCATGTTAGACCTATAGGAGGGGGTAATCAGGTTGTTGTTTGAGCTCCCTCTAGTGTTGCGGCTGTGGGTGTCACTAAATCTGTGGAGGTGTTTAATACCCTCGCCGAAGAGGAGGCGAGGGTATTGCAATTGGGTCCGTTTGTATGTTTGTCTGTCCGAGCGCATAACTCAAAAACTAGAAATTTTTACACCAGCAAGGTTCTGTCTGTGGCTCGGTCCTCCCCGAGAATGGCGTTGATCCGGATCTGGATCCAGATTCTAGAATTATTTTTACATCTGGAATTGTGCCTGTGCTGTAAACTGCCACTTTAAGAGGGAGGGACACGAATGGCATGATGGGAAAAAGAGTCCAGAAGGAGTCTTGTAGTACATTCCGGAGCAGCAAGCTAGAGCAGGTTTGGCCCCTCTGATCCGGAAGCCCTGTTTACTGTCTCACAAGATCCAATAGTCTACTGGAGGCGGGGTCTGCAGTCTCTGATTGTCTTACTAGTTCTTATAGTGATTGTGACCGTCACCTGCCCTCTTGGCAGACTAGCCTATTCCTATTTTATTGATTTTATTACCTGCTTACCGCCGTAGAGGGCTGTGCACACCGCAGTGAACACACAACATGGACAAACACAAAGTGACAAATACACAGTGTTCTGAGGAGAGAGTGCAATGGATTTATTTGTGCTCCTTAATTCTACCCCTTCCATCCAACCATCACCAAGAGTTGTCCCAATACACCAGGTTCACATCAGCCTCTAGAGGAAAGTATGGATCACCAAGTTCTCAGATCTGAGGAAAAAGAGAGAGAGCATAGTGAGAGCCACAGACACTGAACCAGCAACCTCCACTGACTCAGAGACCTGTGGGCGGAGTTAACTCTCAGATCGAGTTTTGATTGGTGCTGGAGTGGTGGATCTGGCATGCGTGAAACCTCCACCTAAGAACGGGGCAGCCATCCCGGACCCAACAATGGAAACATGAGCCCCCAGATCACCCCAAGCAGCCACAGCAACCCGAGAACGACCACCATGGCCCCACCAGAACCACACACAGAAGAACCAGCCCAGGGCCCGGGAGCGACCCCCCGGGACCCCCCCCCCCCAGAGCCACACGCAGAAGAACCAGCCCAGAGCCCGGGAGCGACCCCCCGGGACCCCCCCCCCCAGAGCCACACGCAGAAGAACCAGCCCAGAGCCCGGGAGCGACCCCCCGGGACCCCCCCCCCCCAGAGCCACACGCAGAAGAACCAGCCCAGAGCCCGGGAGCGACCCCCCGGGACCCCCCCCCCCACCAGAGCCACACGCAGAAAAACCAGCCCAGGGCCCGGGAGCGACCCCCCGGGACCCCCCCCCCCCCCAGAGCCACACGCAGAAGAACCAGCCCAGAGCCCGGGAGCGACCCCCCGGGACCCCCCCCCCCCCAGAGCCACACGCAGAAGAACCAGCCCAGGGCCCGGGAGCGACCCCCCGGGACCCCCCCCCCCCAGAGCCACACGCAGAAGAACCAGCCCAGGGCCCGGGAGCGACCCCCCGGGACCCCCCCCCCCCAGAGCCACACGCAGAAGAACCAGCCCAGAGCCCAGGAGCGACCCCCCGGGACCCCCCCCCCAGAGCCACACGCAGAAGAACCAGTCCAGGGCCCGGGAGCGACCCCCCGGGACCCCCCCCCCCCCCCAGAGCCACACGCAGAAGAACCAGCCCAGAGCCCGGGGGCAACCCCCGCCCCCCCCCCCCTGTCTCTGTAGTCCAGTAATAAACAGATGGAATGTTAATCCTTTCAGAGAACTGAAAATAATAGTAACTGATCTTTATTTCAGTGATGAAGGTAAATGGACGCGCTGCTAGTTTTACTACTACTACTACTACTACTACTACTACTATTGCTTCTACTACTACTACTACTACTACTATTGCTACTACCACTACTGTACTTTCATCTTGCAGCTAAAATACTGGAACCGTAAAGTCAGTATGTACATTACATTTAAGGCGAACGTAAAGGTTGTCTTATTTTGTAAGCGTTCAGCCGGAAGTGCAAACAGCGCGCCTGACGCTTGAAGACGTGATGACGTACTTAAAGATGGCGGCACACTGGCAGGTCGTGAAATGTGAAACATAGATTCCGATGACAGTATTTATGATGTATTGGGTTCGATATGTAAGCGGTTTTATTAATAGTACCAATGTGAAGTTTTTTAGGGACCTGTCGAACGTTATCGTTTGATGTAGTAATACTTTTGTAGCGTAAAAGGAGACGTAAACATGCTTCCTGCTGCATGGCCGCGGCTCGCTGCCTGCGGCCGGACCCAGAGGACCCAGAGGAGGACGCTGAGCCTGCTGGCCGGCTCCGGACCCTCCGGCTGGACCAAGGCGGTCTCGGACGCGGAGAAGCTGGTCGGCTACCCCACCTCGTTCCTGAGTCTGCGCTGCCTGCTCAGCGACGAGCTCAGCAACGTCGCCATGCACGTCAGGAAGCTGGTCGGGACGCGCCACCCGCTACTCAGCACTGCGAGGTGACGAGCCGACAGCGCTGTGACGTCATAGACCCGATGATGATTGAAGCCCCGCCTTCATGCAACGCTCTGCGACATGGATGACCAGATGAGACCACGGCATGTTCTACATGGTTCTAAAGCTGTGTGGGGGTTGATCTATGGTTCTAAAGCTGTGTGGGGGTTGATCTAGATGTTCTACATGGTTCTAGAGCTGTGTGGGGGTGATCTAGATGTGCTACATGGTTCTAAAGCTGTGTGGGGGGTGATCTAGATGTGCTACATGGTTCTAAAGCTGTGTGGGGGTGATCTAGATGTTCTACATGGTTCTAAAGCTGTGTGGAGGGTGATCTAGATGTGCTACATGGTTCTAAAGCTGTGTGGGGGTGATCTATGGTTCTAAAGCCGTGTGGAGGGTGATCTAGATGTTCTACATGGTTCTAGAGCTGCGTGGGGGTGATCTAGATGTTCTACATGGTTCTAAAGCTGTGTGGGGGTTGACCTAGATGTTCTACATGGTTCTAAAGCTGTGTGGGGGTGATCTAGATGTGCTACATGGTTCTAAAGCTGTGTGGGGGTGATCTAGATGTGCTACATGGTTCTAAAGCTGTGTGGGGGTGATCTAGATGTGCTACATGGTTCTAAAGCTGTGTGGGGGGTGATCTAGATGTGCTACATGGTTCTAAAGCTGTGTGGGGGGTGATCTAGATGTTCTACATGGTTCTAAAGCTGTGTGGGGGTGATCTAGATGTGCTACATGGTTCTAAAGCTGTGTGGGGGTGATCTAGATGTGCTACATGGTTCTAAAGCTGTGTGGGGTTGATCTAGATGTGCTACATGGTTCTAAAGCTGTGTGGGGGGTGATCTAGATGCGCTACATGGTTCTAAAGCTGTGTGGGGTTGATCTAGATGTGCTACATGGTTCTAAAGCTGTGTGGGGGTGATCTAGATGTTCTACATGGTTCTAAAGCTGTGTGGGGTTGATCTAGATGTGCTACATGGTTCTAAAGCTGTGTGGGGGTGATCTAGATGTGCTACATGGTTCTAAAGCTGTGTGGGGGTGATCTAGATGTGCTACATGGTTCTAAAGCTGTGTGGGGGTTGATCTAGATGTGCTACATGGTTCTAGAGCTGCGTGGGGGTGATCTAGATGTGCTACATGGTTCTAAAGCTGCGTGGGGGTGATCTAGATGTTCTACATGGTTCTAAAGATGTGTGGGGGTGATCTAGATGTGCTACATGGTTCTAAAGCTGTGTGGGGGTTGATCTAGATGTGCTACATGGTTCTAGAGCTGCGTGGGGGTGATCTAGATGTGCTACATGGTTCTAAAGCTGCGTGGGGGTGATCTAGATGTGCTACATGGTTCTAAAGCTGTGTGGGGGGTGATCTATGGTTCTAAAGCCGTGTGGAGGGTGATCTATGGTTCTAAAGCCGTGTGGAGGGTGATCTAGATGTGCTACATGGTTCTAAAGCTGTGTGGGGGGTGATCTAGATGTTCTACATGGTTCTAAAGCTGTGTGGGGGGTGATCTAGATGTGCTACATGGTTCTAAAGCTGTGTGGGGGTTGACCTAGATGTTCTACATGGTTCTAAAGCTGTGGGGGGGTTGATCTAGATGTTCTACATGGTTCTAGAGCTGTGTGGGGGTGATCTAGATGTTCTACATGGTTCTAAAGCTGTGTGGGGGTTGATCTAGATGTTCTACATGGTTCTAAAGCTGTGTGGCGGGTGATCTAGATGTTCTACATGGTTCTAAAGCTGTGTGGGGGTGATCTAGATGTGCTACATGGTTCTAAAGCTGTGTGGGGGTGATCTAGATGTGCTACATGGTTCTAAAGCTGTGTGGGGGGTGATCTAGATGTTCTACATGGTTCTAAAGCTGTGTGGGGGTGATCTAGATGTGCTACATGGTTCTAAAGCTGTGTGGGGTGATCTAGATGTGCTACATGGTTCTAAAGCTGTGTGGGGGTGATCTAGATGCGCTACATGGTTCTAAAGCTGTGTGGGGGTGATCTAGATGCGCTACATGGTTCTAAAGCTGTGTGGGGGTGATCTAGATGTGCTACATGGTTCTAAAGCTGTGTGGGGGTGATCTAGATGTTCTACATGGTTCTAAAGCTGTGTGGGGGTGATCTAGATGTGCTACATGGTTCTAAAGCTGTGTGGGGGTGATCTAGATGTTCTACATGGTTCTAAAGCTGTGGGGGGTGATCTAGATGTTCTACATGGTTCTAAAGCTGTGTGGGGGTGATCTAGATGTTCTACATGGTTCTAAAGCTGTGTGGGGGTGATCTAGATGTGCTACATGGTTCTAAAGCTGTGTGGGGGTGATCTAGATGTGCTACATGGTTCTAAAGCTGTGTGGGGGTGATCTAGATGTGCTACATGGTTCTAAAGCTGTGTGGGGGTGATCTAGATGTGCTACATGGTTCTAAAGCTGTGTGGGGGGTGATCTAGATGTTCTACATGGTTCTAAAGCTGTGTGGGGGGTGATCTAGATGTTCTATATGGTTCTAAAGCTGTGTGGGGGGTGATCTAGATGTGCTACATGGTTCTAAAGCTGTGTGGGGGTGATCTAGATGTGCTACATGGTTCTAAAGCTGTGTGGGGGTGATCTAGATGTTCTACATGGTTCTAAAGCTGTGTGGGGGTGATCTAGATGTTCTACATGGTTCTAAAGCTGTGTGGGGGTGATCTAGATGTTCTACATGGTTCTAAAGCTGTGTGGGGGGTGATCTAGATGTTCTATATGGTTCTAAAGCTGTGTGGGGGGTGATCTAGATGTTCTACATGGTTCTAAAGCTGTGTGGGGGTGATCTAGATGTTCTACATGGTTCTAAAGCTGTGTGGGGGTGATCTAGATGTGCTACATGGTTCTAAAGCTGTGTGGGGGTGATCTAGATGTGCTACATGGTTCTAAAGCTGTGTGGGGGTGATCTAGATGTTCTACATGGTTCTAAAGCTGTGTGGGGGTGATCTAGATGTGCTACATGGTTCTAAAGCTGTGTGGGGGTGATCTAGATGTTCTACATGGTTCTAAAGCTGTGTGGGGGGTGATCTAGATGTTCTACATGGTTCTAAAGCTGTGTGGGGGGTGATCTAGATGTTCTACATGGTTCTAAAGCTGTGTGGGGGGTGATCTAGATGTTCTACATGGTTCTAAAGCTGTGTGGGGGGTGATCTAGATGTTCTACATGGTTCTAAAGCTGTGTGGGGGGTGATCTAGATGTTCTACATGGTTCTAAAGCTGTGTGGGGGGTGATCTAGATGTGCTACATGGTTCTAAAGCTGTGTGGGGGTGATCTAGATGTTCTACATGGTTCTAAAGCTGTGTGGGGGTGATCTAGATGTGCTACATGGTTCTAAAGCTGTGTGGGGGTGATCTAGATGTTCTACATGGTTCTAAAGCTGTGTGGGGGTGATCTAGATGTTCTACATGGTTCTAAAGCTGTGTGGGGGGTGATCTAGATGTTCTACATGGTTCTAAAGCTGTGTGGGGGGTGATCTAGATGTTCTACATGGTTCTAAAGCTGTGTGGGGGGTGATCTAGATGTTCTACATGGTTCTAAAGCTGTGTGGGGGGTGATCTAGATGTTCTACATGGTTCTAAAGCTGTGTGGGGGGTGATCTAGATGTTCTACATGGTTCTAAAGCTGTGTGGGGGGTGATCTAGATGTTCTACATGGTTCTAAAGCTGTGTGGGGGGTGATCTAGATGTTCTACATGGTTCTAAAGCTGTGTGGGGGGTGATCTAGATGTTCTACATGGTTCTAAAGCTGTGTGGGGGGTGATCTAGATGTTCTACATGGTTCTAAAGCTGTGTGGGGGGTGATCTAGATGTTCTACATGGTTCTAAAGCTGTGTGGGGGGTGATCTAGATGTTCTACATGGTTCTAAAGCTGTGTGGGGGTGATCTAGATGTTCTACATGGTTCTAAAGCTGTGTGGGGGTGATCTAGATGTTCTACATGGTTCTAAAGCTGTGTGGGGGTGATCTAGATGTTCTACATGGTTCTAAAGCTGTGTGGGGGTGATCTAGATGTTCTACATGGTTCTAAAGCTGTGTGGGGGTGATCTAGATGTTCTACATGGTTCTAAAGCTGTGGGGGTGATCTAGATGGTGCGTACCTTTCAGCCGCCACCAGGTGGTCCTCGTCTGGGTTTTTCTGGAGCCTCTCCTGTCCTTCTCAGGTGAGCTGCTGTTCATAAAGGGCTTGTGTGAGTAGGTGCAGGGTTCAGCGCTGGCTTCCCTGCGCCTTCTGGCCAGACATTTCTCCAGCTAAACCTTTTCAGGATATTGTGGACTTTAGATTTTGAACTTATAAAATCCCTTACCTTTACTTTTTATTTCTCCACAACGTGGTGAATCTCTTCTGTCTTTGCTTGTGATTGAGACTTTTGTGGAACCACCTTTCATCATCAATCGTGTGTTCTAGATCTTCACCGTGCTTCGGGATGGCTTTAGGTTATGGGTATACACCAAATGTATAACTCTAGCTAGACTGTTCTAAACTCCATGGATCTGTCAGAATCTCATCACAAATGTGTTCGAAACTAAAGGAAGAATTAGTTGGTCACAAAAAAGGGAACCCTGGGATGGAAAATATCTGATTCTGGAAACAGGAAATGTGTAAAATGCAAATAAAGGCAGCGCTTTTAGAATTCTTTGAAGCCCAGATGTAAATGATCATGGAACCGGGTTCATCGACGGACATTTCCGGTCCAGCCGAGCTCCCGGACTTAAAGGGGCAGGACTTGGCTTGGCTGTCTTGTTGAAATGAGCATGTGTTGCTGCAGAACCTTCATCACAAATATGCAGCAATACGCCTCGACACCATCACAGAACGTGGCCTTTCAGGTGCCTTTCCTCTTTGTGGAGACCGGTCCGGTCCGGTCTGGTCTGGTCCGGTCCGGTTTTGATGCGGTGACGTTTGAGGGCCTGGACATCACGGTGTCAGTCCGGCGGTTGGCCTCGCTCCTTGTCTTCAGAGAGTCCTACAGTGTTTTCATGATGTGGAGACTGATGATGATGATGATGATGATGATGCATGATTAGACGTTTCACATCGTCATTGATCATCTTTCTGACCTGTTGCCAGTTGACCGAATTCATTTTGAGATTTCTGCGTCTCATTTTCAGGAAACCGTACGACGCTAACGTGACGGCTTTCATTCATTCTATTAGACAGGGTTGTATTCAGTACTTTGTTGTGTGTACTCGTGTGTACTCGTGTGTTACTCCCTCCTGTTAGACAGATATATTTTAGGCCTATTGATGACGTCAACAGCCTCCCTGTGGGGCGGCTCCTTTTATGCTGTAATGAAATGTCTGCCACCACATCTTGAACGAAGCGATGGATTTGTAGATGAGACAAAAGTCCCGCTCAAAAAGTCCGACTCTCCTGCAGACAGTTTGTCCGTGCAGGTAAAACACGACGTGTTCAAGTTTGGTTGAAGACGCTTCGCCTTCATCCACAAGGCTTCTTCAGTTCTGAGGGTCCAGAAACTGAGGAACCCGTTTACTAGATCATCTGCTATCGTGTAGTACTGCAGGAAGAGGTCAAACATTATCGCTTTCTGAGGTGTTCTTCAAGAACCAAAAGATAAGGAGTCCTCAAACTCGATCTGCCATGCAGACAAGGGTGTAATAACCTACACAGCGAAACGTGATCTGGAGGTCCTTCTGGGAGGTGTAGCAGGGGACGGGGGGAGGGGGGGGGAGCAGACCTCCTGACCGTCTGACTCCTCAGCTTGGGGAGGCTGGTTCCTGTTTCCCTCCGTGTCTCAGCAGGTAAAAATAGCCCCACTAGCAGACAGACCCCCGTGGACTTGGTCTCAGCTTTTCCTTTCATTCTCAAAAACTGCAGCTCGGCTAGCTTTGACCCAAAGTCTGACCCAAAGTCTGACCCGAAGTCTGACCCAAAGTCTGACCCAAAGTCTGACCCGAAGTCTGACCCAAAGTCTGACCCGAAGTCTGACCCGAAGTCTGACCCGAAGTCTGACCCGAAGTCTGACCCGAAGTCTGACCCGAAGTCTGACCCGAAGTCTGGAGTTACAACGAGAAGCGAGCCTCGCTGGCGTCCAGGAAGGTCCGTGAGAGTTCGGCTCGGACCGGCTAGGTTCTTTAAAACATTGATAAATAAACAAACGATATTAATGCTCAGCCATACGTAGTACATGCTGTACTACACGCTGTACTACATGCTAACCCTAACCCTGAGCAAGGGAGGGGTCAAATGACCTTACTCACTGGGGCTTGAACCACCGACCTCCTGATCTAAGCCACGCCCAAGTGTCTGTAAGATGGAGTGTAGGAACGCTGAAGGTAACCTGCAGGCCCGGGGGGGCGTTGCTTGAGGTACTGGTGCGGTCCCGCCCCACCAGTGCGTCCCCTGGCTGGTTAGGAATGATGCTAGGGTGCGTTCACACTGCGCCGTTTGCTCCCTTTTAAACTGACCAGAGTCCCTTTACTCAGATAATCCGCTCCGTTTGGGCCAGCGGGAACGCGCATCCGGACTCTGGAGAGGATCAAAAAAGTCCGCCTGAAACGGAGGCTCTCGGTTCCTTTGGGCGGAGCAAAGGACGGCTCAGCAGCAGAATGTAACCAAAACAAACACAGGAGAGGGCGGGACTTCCCCTTCTACGTTGTCCAATCGACGAGCGCCGCTTTCAGCCACGCGACGCTGCTCAGAAAGTTCGTTTCACGGAGAAATCACAGTGTGAACGCAGACCTTTCAGCTAACTATGAATGCAGGGATCTGCTCCCAAAGGAACCGAGTCCTCTTGGTGCAGTGTGAACGCAGACCTTTCAGCTAACTATAAATGCAGGGATCTGCTCCCAAAGGAACCGAGTCCTCTTGGTGCAGTGTGAACGCACCCTAAGAGAAGCACTTCAGGATGTGTTCACAGACTCGGACTCACAACTCTGCATCAGATCTGAGTGGCCGCAGCCTCCAGTAGACGCTCCACCGATTGGTGCATTGAACTATGATTATTGATGAAACGTGCAGAAACTCTTCTATTCATGTTATGGAATAAACTGAATAGAAGCTGGAATATTACAAACAGCATGATGATCATTCACAGCGACGCAGCGTACGCAGTAGAGGTGCATGCCACCCGGCGTACGCGGCGGAGGTGCATGCCACCCGGCGTACGCGGCGGAGGCGCATGCCACCCGGCGTACGCGGCGGAGGCGCATGCCACCCGGCGTACGCGGCGGAGGCGCATGCCACCCGGCGTACGCGGCGGAGGCGCATGCCACCCGGCGTACGCGGCGGAGGCGCATGCCACCCGGCGTACGCGGCGGAGGCGCATGCCACCCGGCGTACGCGGCGGAGGCGCATGCCACCCGGCGTACGCGGCGGAGGCGCATGCCACCCGGCGTACGCGGCGGAGGCGCATGCCACCCGGCGTACGCGGCGGAGGCGCATGCCACCCGGCGTACGCGGCGGAGGCGCATGCCACCCGGCGTACGCGGCGGAGGCGCATGCCACCCGGCGAACGCGGCAGAGGCGCATGCCACCCGGCGTACGCGGCGGAGGCGCATGCCGCCCGGCGAACGTGGTAGAGGTGCATGCGGTGCTTGTAGTGCTACTTTGGGCAGACAGGATCGACGTGCCGCTGCACCTCGCACCTCGCCCTGCCCTGGAAGGATCAAAGCCAGGTGTGGTGACCTGTCCACAACCCTTTAGATGGCAGCAGGACATGCGCCGTGTAGCCCCCGCTAGCTCTGTCTCCACCCCCTTTGTGAGAGGGCGGCTGTGATTGATTGATATAAACATTAATCTCTCCCTCATCGCTGCTGTTATGAGTGGCCATAGATCAATCTATGAGATGTATTTTACCTTTTATGCAGGAAAGCAGGGTGAGGCCACTGAATATATTCCCTCCATCTTTTCTCCCATCCCCTCCCTCCCTTCATGCTTTATCTCTGACTCGTGCTCCTCCCCCTCCCCCTGTGGCGCAGGGGTGGGTCAGGGAGGGTGGGGGTGGAGAGGGTCTCTGGGCGGCGAGCGGAGGGGGCGTGATTCATGGCCGAGGGGCTCCCATCGGGACGGGGTTAGAGGTGCTGCATCTAACCGCCCCCCAGAGAGATCTCATCGACACACCGGGGGCTTGTGGGGGCGTGTGCATTTCTCAAAGTGTCAAATTGTCGCCACCACCTCCCCCAAACCAAAAAAACATCAATCAAATGTATTTCTCTTATTGATTTGATCATAGCTTCTGTCGTTTGGTTAAACGGTCGATCACAAAAGATCAAATGGAATGTTCAGGAAGAAAGGACACTGTTGGTCTTCTTTTGGCTTGTCCTCTGGAGGGGTCGCCACAGCAACCCAACCTTCACCCTGTCCTTTGCATCGTCCTCCCTCACTACGTCCATGTCTCTTCTCCTGGGTCGTCCTCTAGTCCTGTCCTTTGCATCGTCCTCCCCAACACCAGCCACTCTCATGTCCTCCCTCACTACGTCCATGTCTCTTCTCCTGGGTCGTCCTCTAGTCCTGTCCTTTGCATCGTCCTCCCTCACTACGTCCATGTCTCTTCTCCTGGGTCGTCCTCTAGCCCTGTTCCCTGGCAGTTCCATCCTCAGCATCCTTCTACCGATACAGTCCCTGTCTCTCCTCTGGACATGTCCAAACCATCAAAGTCTGGTCTCTCTGACCTTGTCTCCAAAACGTCTAACCTTCACTGTCCCTCTTATTGTCTCATTTCTAATCCTGTCCAACCTGGTCCCTCCCAGGGAGAACCTCAGCATCTTCATCTCCGCCCCTTCTAGCTCCGCCTCCTGTCTTTTCCTCAGAACCACTGTCTCTAACTCAGTGGTTCTCAAATGGTGGTGCGATGTCGGTGGGGGCGCCTGTGACCGTGGAGAAAATGTGTTTTTTTGCTTTACGAGATTAAAGTGTAATTGCACATCCACTCCAGTAGTTGGCAGTGGCGCCCTGATTGTCAGAATGTGCGCAGGGAGTATTAGCAGAAGAAGAGCGGTTGTAAACAAACAATCTACGGTGGGAGAAGACGAAAGACCGACTTCCTCATTTTGCTAAAAGCACAATTTTTTTTCCCTCGCCGAAGAGGAGGGTAAAAAGAATTCTGTCTGTCTGTCTGTCTGTTTGTCTGTCCGAGCGCATAACTCAAAAACTAGTATCCCAATCGACTTGAAATTTTTACACAAGCAAGGTTCTGTCCGTGACTCGGTCCTCCCCGAGAATGGCGTTGATCCGGATCTGGATCCAGATTCTAGAATTATTTAAAGGATTCTTTAACATTGCGAGATAGGGCACTTTTTGACATTTTTCTTAATTTCTTCAAAACGCATGGCGGTATGGATCTGAGAAAAATCACACATAATTACTCCTTAAAGGTCAATGACCAGGACTAATTTCAGCCGGATCCGGATCACAATCCGGATCTGAGAGCTAATTTTCGTTCTAAAATCATCATTTTTCAGGAGTCCATCCTGACCTCAATTCTGGAGCTAGAGACTTCAGATTTGGTGTGAACACTCATAGTTCATTCTAGTTTCATATATGTTACAGTTGTAGTTGTATCTTTCCCTGTTCCGGAGCAGCAAGCTAGAGCAGGTTTGGCCCCTCTGATCCAGAAGCCCTGTTTACTGTCTCACAAGATCCAATAGTCTGTTGGAGGCGGAGTCTGCAGTCTCTGATTGTCTTTCTAGTTTCATTTTGGTTTTGCAGGTTAAAGTGTTTTATATTTTGTGCTCCCTAGTTGATGTTGCTGATCAATTTTAATTTATTATTATTTATTGATTCAATTTCATTTAATTTATTATTTAATTTTATAAATTGTACTTTAAGGATTAAAATGTCAGGCAAATTGATGCACTTCAAATATTTTCTGTTGCAGACTAACAAAATGGTAATAAAGTTATTCTTTGTAAGTTGATCTATATTTCTTTCTTTTTCATATTTCTTTTTGTGTTAACAAGGATACAAGAGTGCTTTTCTTTGGGGGGGGGGGGGGCGTGACAGAAAATAATTGAGAAGCACTGTCTCTAAGCCGTCCATCATGACTGTCCTCACCACTGTCTCTAAGCCGTCCATCATGACTGTCCTCACCACTGTCTCTGAGCCGTCCATCATGACTGTCCTCACCACTGTCTCTAAGCCGTCCATCATGACTGTCCTCACCACTGTCTCTGAGCCGTCCATCATGGCTGTCCTCACCACTGTCTCTAAGCCGTCCATCATGCTGTCCTCACCACTGTCTCTAAGCCGTCCATCATGGCTGTCCTCACCACTGTCTCTAAGCCATCCATCATGTCTGTCCTCACCACTGTCTCTAAGCCGTCCATCATGTCTGTCCTCACCACTGTCTCTAAGCCGTCCATCATGTCTGTCCTCACCACTGTCTCTAAGCCGTCCATCATGGCTGTCCTCACCACTGTCTCTAAGCCGTCCATCATGCTGTCCTCACCACTGTCTCTAAGCCGTCCATCATGTCTGTCCTCACCACTGTCTCTAAGCCGTCCATCATGCTGTCCTCACCACTGTCTCTAAGCCGTCCATCATGTCTGTCCTCACCACTGTCTCTAAGCCGTCCATCATGGCTGTCCTCTCCACTGTCTCTAAGCCGTCCATCATGTCTGTCCTCACCACTGTCTCTAAGCCGTCCATCATGTCTGTCCTCACCACTGTCTCTAAGCCGTCCATCATGTCTGTCCTCACCACTGTCTCTAAGCCGTCCATCATGTCTGTCCTCACCACTGTCTCTAAGCCGTCCATCATGTCTGTCCTCACCACTGTCTCTAAGCCGTCCATCATGTCTGTCCTCACCACTGTCTCTAAGCCGTCCATCATGCTGTCCTCACCACTGTCTCTAAGCCGTCCATCATGTCTGTCCTCACCACTGTCTCTAAGCCGTCCATCATGTCTGTCCTCACCACTGTCTCTAGATCAGTGTTTCCCAACCTTTTTTGAGCCGCGGCACATTTTTTACATTTACAAAATCCTGCGGCACACCACCAACCAAAATGACACAAAATGACACTCTAACAGTACATATTAGATTAGATGAGCTTTATTATAATACATGTAGTTAATAATATATGTATTTATACTTAGTGTGAAACCTGGGGCAACAGATAACCAGAAACTGTCCAAAGGAAGATCAGCAAAGTTCAGCTTTAAACCACCATCTTGTTCCAGTTCAGTGTAGTGATGGGAATTCCGGCTCCCAAGTGGCTCCTCAGATCTTTTGTTGACAAAATTAATTTAATACCAAATCATGTGCATTGTGTAAAATTAGCTACTAATGTAAAAACATGCAACATATCAAATGTTTATTAAATGTCTTTATTTAAATCATCTTTGCACTGCTAGCTACAATAAACATATTATATAATATAAAATACAAAACCAAACCAAACACATCTCACAGAGAACAAGGTCAAATCTCTGCATGTAAATCTCAAACAACACATCAAGAAAACATAAATTAAAAAGTGCAAAAGATAAAGCAGCTTCAGGTAACAGTTCTCCTGTTTTACTGAAGATTGGCATCAAAGGAAACCGAGTGGCTCAGCTTGGGGGGGCTGATCCTTCTGTTATCATCTGTCCTGTTCTGGAGACTCTCTCTGGGGGGACAGTCTCCGTGCCATTGCGTGTGTGAGACGTGGGGAGACTGAACACCTGGACTCCCACCAGCTCAGTGGGTCTGCACTTCTTTGGATAAGCGGCTCCTCAAGATACGATCTTACTTTATTTTATTTTGCCTTTGTGTCAACCGCGTTAAAATGTCTCCAGATTTCTACGTTTTCTATCTCTCGTTTTTTCCTCACCCTTTCTAGCGCGTCGTTTGTCTCTGGTCTAAAGTTCTCTCTCTCTCTGCCTCCCTTTCGTTTCGTCCGCTCGCTGTGCTGCATGTGTGTAACCCCCCCCCCCCCTGCTCGTTGTGGACACGCACACGCCCACACACACATCTCGACCAATCACGTTAGACTTTAACAGACTTTTTTTTGGCTCACATTGACGGAAACCAGCTCCTGTCGTTCACTTCAAAGTCTGAAGAGCGATCTACGGGCGACACAAACACTTTATTACAGCGCGGACACGCGACAATGTTCATTAGGTGATATTAGAAAAATTTAAAATTAAAAAAAAAAATTTTTTGGGTGATATTGGAAAATTTCTCACGGCACACCGGTTGGGAAACACTGTCTCTAAGCCGTCCATCATGGCTGTCCTCACCACTGTCTCTAAGCCGTCCATCATGGCTGTCCTCACCACTGTCTCTAAGCCGTCCATCATGGCTGTCCTCACCACTGTCTCTAAGCCGTCCATCATGCTGTCCTCACCACTGTCTCTAAGCCGTCCATCATGGCTGTCCTCACCACTGTCTCTAAGCCGTCCATCATGGCTGTCCTCACCACTGTCTCTGAGCCGTCCATCATGGCTGTCCTCACCACTGTCTCTGAGCCGTCCATCATGGCTGTCCTCACCACTGTCTCTAAGCCGTCTATCATGGCTGTCCTCACCACTGTCTCTAAGCCGTCCATCATGGCTGTCCTCACCACTGTCTTGTAGACCTGTCCCTTCGTCCTATCACAGAGCACACCTGATACTCTCCTCCCCCCGTTCCAGCCTGCCTGCACACGATTCTTCACCTCCTTTCCACATTCTCTCCATCACTCTGTTGACCCGAGGTACCTGAAGTCCTCTCCCTGCTTCCTGCTCTCACTGCAGATCACAATGTCATCTGCAAACATCATATTCCAAGTATTATATATTGTTTAAGTACAGTACCTACTAAATGTTTGCAGTTGGCCTGTGCTTTGAATTGAATGGAAACTGAAGTCATACGACATTTACAGCTGGTATAATCTATATTTTTATATTATAGTATAATATATAGTATAATCTGAACTGGGTTGTTCATAGAGACGAGTCCACGCCGGATCGTCACCCATCCATGGCACGCCGCTCAGCTCTACAGTATGTCGTCTTTACCTGAGCTAAGGTGTAGCGCGTAGCATCTCGACGTGTTTAGTGATATGAGCTGATGGCGACTAATCCAGAGTGCGTAGGATTCATGGGAACAGTGATGCTGTCTTTGGTACGCTGGCTGTTACTGGTGCCGTCTTTTTGAATGTGTGTTAAATGTTTTCAATCGTTTTCTTGGATATTGGTTATCAAACGGCGTTTCAACAACCCAGAGGATGAGTCGCACGTCACACTCAGCCCGCCTACGTTGGAGGTCAAATGCTCTGACCTCTATTGCGATAAAACAAGCCGGGTGTAGGACAGAGGTCTATGAAGGTGAAGCCCCCCCCCAGTACTTTCTGATGATCTTTACAACTATACATGGCTTGATGTTTGTGTTTTATTCTTGCAGAGGTTTTGTCTACGACAACAAGAACAACCTCCAGATGAGGGGGCTCGTCGTTCTGCTCATGTCCAAAGCTGCAGGGCCGAGCCGGGCAGCCTCCCATCGCCTGGCTCAGGGCGTGGTCAGCGGCATCCACCCGAGGTAAAGCCCCCGACGGCTGTTTGGGTTGTGTCTCAGTGGTCGCTTTAGTTTGTGCACTTCAGCCTAGCCTTATGGATGCTACCTGTTACGTCTACCTGAGACTCAGCAGGTCTGGATCATGCAGGTAGCATCAGGGAATCTTGCTCCACTGCAGGGAACGCATCAAAGCCTGACGACTTCTGACAAATGTAATCAGCTGCAATTGCTTCTGAGGAAATGAGCGAGCTAATTGACAAAATATTCTTTCTGTCCTCGAGGATTGTCTCAAGAATTATGGCCTTGTCATCCCTCAAGTAAATTATTTGACTCGATACATGAAAACCGAGCTGCTATTGGTTTGACAGTCCTTCTTTGTTCTCCGTACTTCCTGCTTGGGAGACGACCGTGGGCAGTAAACGTGTGTAACTTTGCACGCCAGGCAGACCAAGAAAGGCGACGCCCCGCTTGTGCCTTTTACACCACCGAAGGAAAAATAGATAATAATACACAAAAGCCTCTGGTCCTCTGTGGTTATCGTCTGTATCGTTTCCTGTACATGTTGCGTGATATCATCCTGCAAATTTCACTGAATGTATGAATAAAGCCACGCTTTACGAGACGGAATATTTATATTTTATTTGGATATATTGCAGCTTCGTGGGGAAAAACCTTTCAGAATGTCCCACTGTAGCTTCTTTTCTGAGTCTGCTACATAGACGTGTACATGTATACATAGATGTGTACGTGTATATATAGACATAGACGTGTACATGTGTATATATAGACATAGACGTGTACATGTATACATAGATGTGTACGTGTATATATAGACATAGACGTGTACATGTGTATATATAGACATAGACGTGTACATGTATACATAGACGTGTACATGTGTATATATAGACATAGATGTGTACATGTATACATAGACATGTACATGTGTATATATAGACATAGACGTGTACATGTCTATATATACATGTACACGTGTATATATAGACATAGACGTGTACATGTCTATATATACATGTACACGTGTATATATAGACATAGACGTGTGCATGTATACATAGACGTGTGCATGTATACATAGACGTGTACATGTATACATAGACGTGTACATGTGTATATATAGACATAGACGTGTACATGTCTATATATACATGTACACGTGTATATATAGACATAGACATGTACATGTGTATATATAGACATAGACGTGTACATGTATACATAGACATGTACATGTGTATATATAGACATAGACGTGTACATGTCTATATATAGACATAGACGTATATATGTATATATAGACAAGTGTGTGTACATAGTAGGGGTGTAACGGTTCAGGTAATGTATTCAACCGTTTCAGTTCTGCATGTTCGGTTCGGCTCGGTCCACTTGCGTATCGTTTCGGTTTTATGCATTTTCTCAATAAGTGTATTACTAGCGCGATCTAAGCGGCGGAACTGATGATGATGATGATGAATATATATTAGGTAGAATGTTATAGTACAAGTACAGTCACACAGTAGCGTGTATTACAGTACAAGTACAGTCACACAGTAGCGTGTATTACAGTACAAGTACAGTCACACAGTAGCGTGTATTACAGTACAAATACAGTCACACAGTAGCATGTATTACAGTACAAGTACAGTCAAACAGTAGCATGTATTACAGTACAAATACAGTCACACAGTAGCGTGTATTACAGTACAAGTACAGTCACACAGTAGCGTGTATTACAGTACAAGTACAGTCACACAGTAGCGTGTATTACAGTACAAGTACAGTCACACAGTAGCGTGTATTACAGTTCAAGTACAGTCACACAGTAGCATGTATTACAGTACAAGTACAGTCAAACAGTAGCATGTATTACAGTACAAGTACAGTCACACAGTAGCATGTATTACAGTACAAGTACAGTCTAACATCCTGTCTCAGAGGAGCATTTCTAAAAAGCCCTTGCGGTCTTGTTTCCGTTGAAAGTCCTTCATACATAAATCATCAACATTTAACAATACAAATAAAACTAATATTAAATTACTCAATTGATGCAAAATAACAATAAATTAAAAAGACACTTAATATGTGCAATGTAGGTGGACAAAAAAAGGGGGGGGGGGGGGGGGGGTATTGATCCGGAGAGAGTCGTGATGACTATCTCCGTTTCTGTCCCCCTGAAAGGTGTATTTTTAGGGCCGTTTTGAAGGAGGCCAAAGAGGTGCATGTTTTGAGGGGAGGAGTCAAACCGTTCCACCCTTAGGGGGCAGTATTATAAAAAGATGATTTACCATGTTAGTCCTGGAGGAGGGGGTAATCAGGTTGTTGTTTGAGCTCCCTCTAGTGTTGTGGCTGTGGGTGTGAACTCAAGTCCTGAGTGTCGGACGCTATTGGCTGACGGGGAGGTGCGCAAGAAGCTCGCAGGCATGCACACATAGCAAAACTAGCAAAGCATTAGCTATGTGTTGCAGCTAGCTCTGTTGCTAGCGAGCGGGTTTCTCCTCGACTGGAGACGTTGTCATGGCAACCAGATCTGTGATTTCTGCAGGAAATGTGGAGAAGTTAATCTTTCTAGCCAAAACCTTTAACTTGAATAGGTAGTAGTAGTAGAACTAGTAGTAGTAGTTACATTTTTCATATTCAGGCTGTTGCTGCCAAGTGTTCAAAGTTTACAGTTTTAACTCCTTTATAATTTTTTACATTGTTACAATATAATAATTTTATGAACTGAGTCTAATTTATTTGAAATATCACCCATGGGTAGCTTTTTATTTCTACAAATTCTATTGTTTGCATTTTTTATAAATAAAAGCATTTTAAGTGATTTTTCCTAAAAAAAAATTACCGAAAATAAACCGAACCGAACTGACGTTATATCTTAGTGTACCGTTACACCCCTAGTATATATACATAGACGTGTATATAGATGTGTATATATAGACATAGACGTGTATATAGATGTGTATATATAGACAGACGTGTATATAGATGTGTATATATAGACATAGATGTGTGTATATGTACATAGACGTGTATATAGATGTGTATATATATATATACATAGAGTGTATATATATACATACACTCAGGACTTTAGTTCACACCCACAGCCACAACACTAGAGGGAGCTCAAACAACAACCTGATTACCCCCTCCTACAGGACTAACATGGGTAAATCATCTTTTTACAATACTGCCCCCCAGGGGTGGAACTGTTTGACTCCTGCCCTCAAAACATGCACCTCTTTGGCCTCCTTCAAACCGGCCCTAAAAATACACCTTTCAGGGGGACAGAAAGGGAGATACATAGACGTGTATATAGATGTGTATATATAGACATAGACGTAGACTGGTATTCAGCACCTCTCTGGCCGTCCCCCATACATTGACCACCAGCGTACGACTCACTACGGGGACCGAGTGTGAGCCGAGTGTGTCCCTGGTACGAGACACCCGAGTGGAGTGGAGCCGTAGATTCGGGGCTGAGACGAGTTGGGACCACGAACCCCCCCCCCCCACACACACACACACACAGCATGACTGGATCACCTCATTGGCACTACCTTGCCCCCCTCCCCCCCCACCTCGACTGTGCTCTTCAGCACCTCTGATGGAGGGAGTCAGGGTGGGGGGGGGGGGGCCTGATTGAACCCTCTGGAGGACGGTCTCCTCCCTCCTGACAGGCAGCATTTGTAAAGCATTTCCTACTGTCTGACACTGATGAGTCAGACGGGGGGGGGACGGATGGAGGGGGGACGGACGGATTGACATACAGACAGATTTCGATAGACTGATGTAGAGAGATAGGAATAGATTTAGTGATGAATGGATTGATTTATAGATCGACTCATTCTGTGTGACAGAAAATGATACAGTAGCTGTCCCAGTGTATTCCTGCTGTCCCAGTGTATTCCTGTGCTACTGTCTTCCTGCTGTCCCAGTGTCTTCCTGCTGTCCTACTGTCTTCTTGCTGTCCTACAGGACTCCTCGGAGCCACCACGCTGTCCTAGTGTCTTCCTGCTGTCCTACTACTGTCCTACAGGACTCCTCGGAGCCACCGGGCTGTCCTACTGTCTTCCTGCTGTCCCAGTGTCTTCCTGCTGT
Organism: Brachionichthys hirsutus; assembly: GCF_040956055.1. Taxonomy (NCBI): domain Eukaryota; kingdom Metazoa; phylum Chordata; class Actinopteri; order Lophiiformes; family Brachionichthyidae; genus Brachionichthys; species Brachionichthys hirsutus. The sequence continues at coordinate 12,238,152 of NC_090914.1, read as the reverse complement.
CCTACTACTGTCCTACAGGACTCCTCGGAGCCACCAGGCTGTGTTTGATGGCGAGGCAGACTGCAGAGGGAGGAAAATGGAACAGAACAGTTGGGACAGGGGGCGTGTTGAGGGGCGTCACACCTCAGCAAGATGGCATCGGTTGCTATGCAACTGGGCACCAAAGCTATTTATACACTGTCCCCCCTGTCCCCCCGTTTCCTCCCCAAGCAGCACCGACCAGGCTTTGGGATGTGCGTGCTGATTTGGGCTTTAATCCGACCATCACAAATGTCTTTTCCTGTCAAAAAGGACGTGCTGTTGGTCCATTGTTGGACAATGGACAGATTCTGTGGCGTCTCGGTGGGAGGATGGGGCTGGAATCCAGGAAGGATCTCCGCTAAGGGAGGGGTGAGGCATGGTACAGAAAAGCAACGCATCTCACACACGTAGAGCATTAAAATCATTAAAGTCCTGCCGTGTTTCAGCGTGGGATGGAATGCGTCCCTCTCTGTGTCCTCTGAGAAGACATGGACGTTCTTCCGTTGGTTCTTGAGTGCAGTCAGAAGTGGTTCGTTCTGACTTTTGCTCTGATGACTTTGTTCCACGTTATTTTCATGTCTTTTTTGCTCGTCTTGTAGCGACGAGTTCTCCTTTTGTCTCGTTTCCTTTTATTTAAACCCTGAACTTGTAAACTGCCGTTCAGGTGTCGTGAGCAGAGGAGGAGGAGCCTACCAGACAATGGGTGTGATTGAGAAGAGAGTTCAATGATATTGAATTTTAATCACATCTTTTCCACGCCGACTCTGAACACAGCAATTACGAGGCTACTGGATGTGTGTAGGCGGCGCCCGGCGTCCGGCTCATCAGGTTCTCACCGATGAAAGGAGGTCGTAAGTGGCTATCGACGCAGCCGAGCCCGTCTGGACAGGCTGCTTCCATATGGAGGGGGGCTCTGATTACCCCCCACCAATGGCTGAATCAACATTTGATTATATCCTCCCTCAGGCTGCTCTGAAAGGCTCTGAGCAAATACCACTTTATGTCTTTTCTCTAATAATCAGGAATAGCTGTTATTTGCTAATGATAACTTTAATGTCTTCTTTCCAACGCGGCCCCCGATGTGCTGTGGAGCATGTCTGCTGCGTGTCAGCTGCAGGCCGGCTGCGTGCCGGCTGCATGTCTGCTGCGTGTCTGCTGCAGGCCGGCTGCGTGCCGGCTGCATGTCTGCTGTGTGTGCTGTGTGTCGGCTACGTGTCGGCTGCGTGTCTGCTGCATGTCTGCTGCGTGTCTGCTGCAGGCCGGCTGCGTGCCGGCTGCATGTCTGCTGTGTGTGCTGTGTGTCGGCTACGTGTCGGCTGCGTGTCTGCTGCATGTCTGCTGCGTGTCTGCTGCAGGCCGGCTGCGTGCCGGCTGCATGTCTGCTGTGTGTGCTGTGTGTCGGCTACGTGTCGGCTGCGTGTCTGCTGCGTGTCTGCTGCGTGTCTGCTACGTGTCGGCTGCGTGTCTGCGGCATGTCGACTGTGTGTAGGCTGCGTGTCTGCTGCTGCATGCCTGCTGCGTGTCTGCTGTGTGTCTGCTGCGTGTCTGCTGAGTGTCGGCTGCATGTCTGCTGCGTGTCTGCTGCTGCATTCCTGCTGCGTGTCGGCTGCGTGTCTGCTGCGTGTCGGCTGCGTGTCTGCTGCGTGTCTGCTGTGTGTCTGCTGCTGCATTCCTGCTGCGTGTCGGCTGCGTGTCTGCTGCGTGTCGGCTGCGTGTCTGCTGCGTGTCTGCTGTGTGTCTGCTGCTGCATTCCTGCTGCGTGTCGGCTGCGTGTCTGCTGCGTGTCTGCTGCGTGTCTGCTGAGTGTTGCCTGCGTGTCTGCTGCATGTCGGCTGCGTGTCGGCTGCGTGTCTGCTGCTGCATGCCTGCTGCGTGTCTGCTGCATGTAGGCTGCGTGTCGGCTGTGTGTCTGCTGCTGCATGCCTGCTGCGTGTCTGCTGCATGTCGGCTGCGTGTCTGCTGCGTGCCGGCTGCATGTCTGCTGAGTGTCGGCTGCATGTCTGCTGCGTGTCGGCTGCGTGTATGCTGCTGCATGCCTGCTGCGTGTCTGCTGCGTATCGGCTGCGTGTCGGCTGCGTGCCTGCTGCGTGTCTGCTGCGTGTTGGCTGCGTGTCTGCTGCGTGTCTCCTGCATGTCTGCTGCGTGTCGGCTGCGTGTAGACTGCGTGTCTGCTGTGTGCCGGCTGCGTGCCGGCTGCGTGTGAGCGGCATGCCTGCTGCGTGTCTGCTGCTTGTCTTTTGCGGGTCTGCTGCGTGTCTGCTGCATGTCTGCTGCGTATCGGCTGCGTGTCGGCTGCGTGTCTGCTGCGTATCGGCTGCGTGCCTGCTGCGTGTTGGCTGCGTGTGGGCTGCGTATCTGCTGCGTGTGGGTTGCGTGTCTGCTGAGTGTCGGCTGCATGTCTGCTGCGTGTCGGCTGCGTATCTGCTGCGTGTGGGTTGCGTGTCTGCTGAGTGTCGGCTGCATGTTTGCTGCATGTCAGCTGCTGCATGCCTGCTGCGTGTCTGCTGCGTGTCTGCTGAGTGTCGGCTGCATGTCTGCTGCGTGTCGGCTGCGTGTCTGCTGCTGCATGCCTGTACGTGTCTGCTGCATGCCTGCTGCGTGTCTGCTGCTCCATGCCTGCTGCGTGTCTGCTGCGTGCCGGCTGCGTGCCTGCTGGGTGTCGGCTGCCGCATGCCTGCTGCGTGTCTGCTGCGTGTCGGCTGCTGCATGCCTGCTGCGTGTCGGCTGCATGCCGGCTGCGTGCCTGCTGCGTGTCTCCTGCATGTCGGATGCGTGTAGACTGCGTGTCTGCTGCGTGTGGGCTGCATGCCTGCTGCGTGTCTGCTGCTGCATGCCTGCTGCGTGTCTGCTGAGTGTCGGCTGCATGTAGGCTGCCCGGCTGCGTGCCTGCTGCGTGCCTGCTGCGTGTCGGCTGCTGCATGCCTGCTGCGTGTTGGCTGCTGCATGCCTGCTGCGTGTCGGCTGCTGCATGCCTGCTGCGTGTGGGCTGCGTGTCGGCTGCCGCATGCCTGCTGCGTGTCGGCTGCGTGCCTGCTGCATGTCTCCTGCATGTCAGATGTGTGTAGACTGCGTGTCTGCTGCGTGCCGGCTGCGTGTCTGCTGCGTGTGGGCTGCGTGTCGGCTGCGTGTCTGCTGCGTGTCTGCTGCGTGCCGGCTGCGTGTCTGCTGCGTGCCGGCTGCGTGTCTGCTGCGTGCCAGCTGCGTGTGGGCTGCGTGTTGGATGCATGTCGGCTGCATGTCTGCTGCATGTAGGCTGCTTGTCGGCTGCGTGTCTGCTGAGTGTTGGCTGCGTGTCTGCTGCTGCATGCCTGCTGCGTGTCTGCTGCTGCGTGTCTGCTGCATGTAGGCTGTGTCTGCTGCTGCATGCCTGCTGCGTGTCTGCTGCTGCATGCCTGCTGCATGTCTGCTGCGTGTCGGCTGTATGTCTGCTGCGTGTCGGCTGCGTGTGGGCTGCGTGTCTGCTGCGTGCCGGCTGCGTGTCTGCTGCGTGTCAGCTGCGTGTCTGCTGCGTGTGGACTGCGTGTCGGCTGCGTGTCGGCTGCGTGTCTGCTGCGTGTGGGCTGCGTGTCGGCTGCGTGTCTGCTGCGTGTCGGCTGCGTGTGGGCTGCGTGTCTGCTGCGTGCCGGCTGCGTGTCTGCTGCGTGCCGGCTGCGTGTCTGCTGCGTGTGGGCTCCGTGTCGGCTGCGTGTCGGCTGCGTGTCTGCTGCGTGTGGGCTGCGTGTGGGCTGCGTGCCGGCTGCGTGTCTGCTGCATGTCGGCTGTGTGTCGGATGCGTGTCAGCTGCGTGTCTGCTGTGTGTCGGCTGCGAGTCGGCTGCGTGTCTGCTGCGGAGGACATGCCTGTGAAGGAACACGCTGCAGCAGTTACTATAAAACTACTCCAGAATACGAACGGCACGCTTCATCGGAGTTTCTCTTTTTGCTGAACGTATGAAATGACAACCCACCGAACCGTTGCTTTGATCTCTTTGGTCTGTGTGGCTGTGATGCTGTGAACGGTGCAATATTTCAAGCGTGCATCTTTTAAAGAGCGTCTTTTGAAAAGCTAAGCGATGCTCGGACGCTGTTCTTCATTTCCGGTTCCTAGCCAGAGGAATTTGGCAGAAATCACGGAGCTGATCCACACGGCCTTCCTGGTGCATCGTGGGATAGTCGACCTGAAGGAGTGGACGGCGTCGGACGGCCCGCTGAAGGACATGCAGTTTGGAAATAAGATGGCCGTCCTGAGCGGGGACTTCCTGCTAGCCAACGCTTGTACCGGACTGGCCCAGCTGGATAACACCAAGGTACGCCTTTACACACACGCACCTGACATGAGCAGCATTACGGGGACACTCCCGGAGGGCCTGCTCAAAAATCAGATTTAAATACGGGGAAACGTGTTGCTTTACAGAATCAGAATCAGAAGTGGTTTATTGCCATTGTCAGTGAGGGTTCACAGACTAGGAACGTTTCTCGGTGAAGTCGTGCTACATCTAACATTAATGACAAAATACAAATACCATACAGGTACAAACATCAACAGCAGCCGGAGTGGTTACACAGATGTGTACTAGCAAGGGACGCAGCTCGCATGGATTCATGTTGGATTGATTCTTGGTTTGATTCTTCGACACACAACTAAGTACGAATGTGCTGTCTTTCTCTGTTTAGGAACCTTGAGCAGATGTTTTTGTTTCCATGGTTACACGTTGAACTTGGGCTCATCCTGTATGTGGGATTTGTCTCTTTAGCTTGACCTGATACACCCTGGAGTGGAGACTTCTGACATTTTACAATACAATACAATACTTTATTAATCTGTCCCTTGGAGGGCAATTTGGTTTACAGCAGTTTGGACTGCTGCTGGTCGCAGCGTGCGCATGGGCAATGCGGGTGAAGTGCCTTGCCTGAGGACACAACGACAGTGTGCCTGAGCCGGGGATCGAACCACCAACCCCTCGGTCGTAGGACGACCCTCTCAACCACTGCGCCACCATCGCCCCAGCAAGAACTTTAAGAACTTGAATCACTTTTATGAGGAAAAATAAACCTGTTTCTCAAGTATTTGCATATTACCGTTGTATAATGTGTACCAGTACATACAGTATGTATTGTTTTAACTGACAGGGATCACTAAATAATTGATGTTGAATATATTTATTAGATAGAATGTTAGGGCAGTACAAGTACAGTCAAACAATAGTATGTATTACAGTACAAGTACAGTCACACAGTAGCATGTATTAGAGTACAAGTACAGTCACACAGTAGCATGTATTACAGTACAAGTACAGTCACACAGTAGCATGTATTACAGTACAAGTACAGTCAAACAGTAGCATGTATTACAGTACAAGTACAGTCACACAGTAGCGTGTATTACAGTACAAGTACAGTCAAACAGTAGCGTGTATTAGAGTACAAGTACAGTCACACAGTAGCATGTATTACAGTACAAGTACAGTCACACAGTAGCATGTATTACAGTACAGGTACAGTCACACAGTAGAGTGTATTACAGTAAAAGTACAGTCAAACTGTAGCATGTATTACAGTACAAGTACAGTCAAACAGTAGCGTGTATTACAGTACAAGTACAGTCAAACTGTAGCATGTATTAGAGTACAAGTACAGTCAAACAGTAGCATGTATTAGAGTACAAGTACAGTCACACAGTAGCATGTATTACAGTACAAGTACAGTCACACAGTAGCATGTATTACAGTACAAGTACAGTCAAACAGTAGCATGTATTACAGTACAAGTACAGTCACACAGTAGCGTGTATTACAGTACAAGTACAGTCAAACAGTAGCGTGTATTAGAGTACAAGTACAGTCACACAGTAGCATGTATTACAGTACAAGTACAGTCACACAGTAGCATGTATTACAGTACAGGTACAGTCACACAGTAGCGTGTATTACAGTACAAGTACAGTCAAACAGTAGCGTGTATTACAGTACAAGTACAGTCACACAGTAGCGTGTATTACAGTACAGGTACAGTCAAACAGTAGCGTGTATTACAGTACAAGTACAGTCAAACAGTAGCATGTATTACAGTACAAGTACAGTCAAACAGTAGCATGTATTACAGTACAAGTACAGTCACACAGTAGCATGTATTACAGTACAAGTACAGTCAAACAGTAGCATGTATTACAGTACAAGTACAGTCACACAGTAGCATGTATCACAGTACAAAAACAGTCACACAGTAGCGTGTATTACAGTACAGGTACAGTCACACAGTAGCATGTATTACAGTACAAGTACAGTCACACAGTAGCGTGTATTACAGTACAGGTACAGTCAAACAGTAGCATGTATTACAGTACAAGTACAGTCAAACAGTAGCATGTATTAGAGTACAAGTACAGTCAAACAGTAGCATGTATCACAGTACAAGTACAGTCACACAGTAGCGTGTATTACAGTACAGGTACAGTCACACAGTAGTATGTATTAGAGTACAAGTACAGTCAAACAGTAGCATGTATTACAGTACAAGTACAGTCACACAGTAGAATGTATTACAGTACAAGTACAGTTGCACAGTAGTATGTATTAGAGTACAAGTACAGTCAAACAGTAGCATGTATTAGAGTACAAGTACAGTCAAACAGTAGCATGTATTAGAGTACAAGTACAGTCAAACAGTAGCGTGTATTACAGTACAGGTACAGTCACACAGTAGCGTGTATTACAGTACAAGTACAGTCAAACAGTAGCATGTATTAGAGTACAAGTACAGTCACACAGCGTGTATTACAGTACAGGTACAGTCAAACAGTAGCATGTATTACAGTACAAGTACAGTCAAACAGTAGCATGTATCACAGTACAAGTACAGTCACACAGTAGCGGGTATTACAGTACAGGTACAGTCACACAGTAGTATGTATTAGAGTACAAGTACAGTCAAACAGTAGCATGTATTACAGTACAAGTACAGTCACACAGTAGCGTGTATTACAGTACAGGTACAGTCACACAGTAGTATGTATTAGAGTACAAGTACAGTCACACAGTAGAATGTATTACAGTACAAGTACAGTCACACAGTAGCATGTATTAGAGTACAAGTACAGTCACACAGTAGTATGTATTAGAGTACAAGTACAGTCAAACAGTAGCATGTATTAGAGTACAAGTACAGTCAAACAGTAGCATGTATTAGAGTACAAGTACAGTCACACAGTAGCATGTATTACAGTACAAGTACAGTCACACAGTAGCGTGTATTACAGTACAAGTACAGTCACACAGTAGCGTGTATTACAGTACAAGTACAGTCACACAGTAGCATGTATTACAGTACAAGTACAGTCACACAGTAGCATGTATTACAGTACAAGTACAGTCACACATCCTGTCTAAGAGGAGTATTTCTAAAAAGCTCTTGTTTCCGTTGAAGGTCCATAAATCATCGATGTTTAACAATACCAATAATTAAAGCCGCAAGCGGCGTCAAAGGCCGTCGCGGGCCGATGAGCTGACCCGCCGACGCACGCCGCTTTTGTTTAGTCAAATCTGTATTGGCATAATATAGGACATTTTGGGCATTGCCATGGCAACAGCATACAAAATGCAGCCTGGGTGTCATTGCCTTTTCAACCGGCATGTGTGTGAGAATGTATGTGGCAAACGTGGGACGTTTCCATGCTAACATGCCATTTTAAATATAATGGGATAATATCGTGCCGTTGGGGAACGCCGGCCATTCTTCTTCCGGTCTTTGACGAGAGCAGACGTTCTTTTTTCCCTCTCTGCTCCTTTCGTCCCTGCTTGCATTCTTTGTCTCGTCTCGTCTGTCTGCTTTCCAGGACCCGCTGCGTGCTGAGCTCTGGTCACTAAATCATGGAATTGATTAACTGGTCTCTTGTGCGATTGATCACATTTTTTCACCCAAGCATGGGACTCCGGGGGGGTCCACCTGTCCAGACGGGACCCACGCAGCAGGCTACGCCATGGATCCCTGGAGAAATGGAGAGTGGTCTGCCTCACGGTCCTATCTGTAGAGGATGTAGAAGATATTTGGCTGTTTGGCTTATTGGTGGGGGCGGGGCATCTGCTAATTGGGACGGGAGTTGCCCTGGTGTACCGGAAAGTCTCCAAGACGGCGGCTTTCAAAGTTCTGGATGAATTGACCATGGATCTAAAAGTGCTCTTCGGTGCTCTGGGGGACCGTGTGGTGGCCCGAATCGAGGATCTGGGCAAAGCTCAGGGATCGATCCGGGGAGGACCGGCAGAAACTGGATCCCTTCTTGCCCCAGCAGGTAGAACTGTATCGGCAGATCTCCGGACTGGCTTGGAGGGACTGAAGTCTCGCCTTGGCACACGAAACGAGGAATAACTGAGGACCAGTTGTATATTTGGGTCAAGCTAAAGTCCCCCCCCCCCGAGAGAGTTCTGTACGACGCCAGGTCCTATCTGTCTACCAAAACAATCCAAGGACATCTCTCTGACTTTCCACACACATGAACTCTCTCTCACACACACACACACCCCTCAACGGCTCATCTGCTCTGGAAACCTTCCTACTGCTCCCCCCCCCCTCCCCAAAGGACAATTCTCTGGACTTGCCTGGTTCCTACTTTTCATTGAAATAATCCCTGCGCATTCCCAGTGCAGCATTCCCAGTGCAGCGTTCCCAGTGCAGCGACGCACCCAAAACCGTTAACTGAAGAAACCTGAAGAAATTCAGCGCATGAAGAGCGCGAGTAAAGTTCTATTATCAAGAGGAAATAAAGTCGGAATCAATCAACCGATGTCAAACCAGCAAGAGGATTGGAAGTTCATAACCTCAACCCCAACCCCCCCATTCATTCCTCAATCCATGACAGCCACAAGTCAAGCTCTGCCAACGTCAATGTCTACGCAGAATAGCGCTGACCTGGTTAACATGCTAATCCATAGACGATTAGCTATGAATGCTAATCGTGTTCACTGGAGATCCCTTAAAGTTCAAGGACCTTTGAAACTTATTCCACAGAATGAGAAACGATATTACCTGAGAAAGTACCCCGGTGGCAATGCAAAATGAAACATCTTTAGACAATCAATTTAAAAAAGAAAGAAAATATTGAACATTCTGTGCGACCCGGTACCGACTGGCCCGGTGGTTGGGGCCCGCTGACCTAAAGCCTCTCCGGTCCCAGACCCACAAAGCAGCGGCGGGCTGTGAGCAAGAACCACGAGCAGCTTCCGTGTGAGCTGGGGGGTACTCTGGTCCCTCTGTCACAGGCTGAAAATGACAAAACGAGCTCGAGTCGAGGCCGCATGACTCGTTTTGTGAGCTAACTCGACTGCTGCCCACCTTAGCTCCTCCCCTTAGAGTCCATGGCAAAGTAGCAAACGTCATCTGCTGCGCCAGCACAAAGGGGTGGAGCTTAGCCTGATCTGCTGGCGCTACCTAGGCCGTGTTTACATCCCTCTGACTGTCATGAGACAGGAAGTAACCTGGAGGTGCGGGGGCGTGGCCGGGGCCCTTCCGGTTCGGATTCACACAACGCCAGCCCCTGAGTCGGGCTGCTGGCGTTTAGGGGACGGCGTCCCAGAGCTCTTCTGCTACCCTGTGGGGTTGATCAAACGTAAAACCCGGCTGAGACTGCTGCAGCGTTAAGCTGGGAACCGCCCTCCCGGCCTGCTCGGTGTGGGACCGCCTCTGCAGATGGACGGGGCAGGACTGTCTCCTGTCTTTCTCCAAGGCAGCGAGCTGGTATAAAGTAACCTCACCGTGGAGCTCCGGTTTCTCCCTCTCAGACTTGTCGGCAAAACAAGTAAGGGGGAGGCGGCGGGAGAGCGGATCTGATACTTTCCAAAAAAAGCCCCCCCCTGGCTCCCACTTCCATGGGCAGGCAGAGACACCACATCTGGTAATACTGGAGGCACATTGTCCTTCCAGGTCTGGACGGAGCTCGGGTGTCCTCAATATTTTCCCCGGGTGGATTCAGTTACCCAAAGTACGCTGAGTGGCTGATGGAGCAGCATCTCCAGACGGCTCTGGTTCATCTAAGCCGAAGGAGCTCTAAGTTTAACCTGATTCATCTCAGCTGAAGGAGCTCTAAGTTTAACCTGATTCATCTAAACTAGAGCTCTAAGTTTAACCTGGTTCATCTAAACTAGAGCTCTAAGTTTAACCTGGTTCATCTAAACTAGAGCTCTAAGTTTAACCTGGTTCATCTAAACTAGAGCTCTAAGTTTAACCTGGTTCATCTCAGCTGAAGGAGCTCTAAGTTTAACCTGATTCATCTAAACAGAGCTCTAAGTTTAACCTGGTTCATCTAAACTGGAGCTCTAAGTTTACCCTGGTTCATCTAAACTAGAGCTCTAAGTTTAACCTGGTTCATCTAAACTGGAGCTCTAAGTTAAACCTGGTTCATCTCAGCTGAAGGAGCTCCAAATTTAACCTGATTCATCTAAACTGGAGCTCTAAGTTTAACCTGATTAATCTCAGATGAAGGAGCTCTAAGTTAAACCTGGTTCATCTCAGCTGAAGGAGCTCTAAATTTAACCTGGTTCATCTAAACTGGAGCTCTAAGTTTAACCTGGTTCATCTAAACTAGAGCTCTAAGTTTAACCTGGTTCATCTAAGCTGGAGCTCTAAGTTTAACCTGGTTCATCTAAACTGGAGCTCTAAGTTTAACCTGGTTCATCTAAACTGGAGCTCTAAGTTTAACCCGGTTCATCTAAACTGGAGCTCTAAGTTTAACCTGGTTCATCTAAACTGGAGCTCTAAATTTAACCTGGTTCATCTAAACTGGAGCTCTAAGTTTAACCCGGTTCATCTAAACTGAAGGAGCTCTAAGTTTAACCTGGTTCATATAAACTGAAGGAGCTCTAAGTTTAACCTGATTCATCTAAACAGAGCTCTAAGTTTAACCTGATTCATCTAAACTAGAGCTCTAAGTTTAACCTGGTTCATCTAAACTAGAGCTCTAAGTTTAACTTGATTCATCTAAACTGGAGCTCTAAGTTTAACCTGGTTCATCTAAACTACAGCTCTAAGTTTAACCTGTTCATCTAAACTGGAGCTCTAAGTTTAACCTGGTTCATCTAAACTGGAGCTCTAAGTTTAACCTGGTTCATCTAAACTGGAGCTCTAAGTTTAACCTGTTCATCTAAACTGGAGCTCTAAGTTTAACCTGGTTCATCTAAACTGGAGCTCTAAGTTTAACCTGGTTCATCTAAACTGGAGCTCTAAGTTTAACCCGGTTCATCTAAACTGAAGGAGCTCTAAGTTTAACCTGGTTCATATAAACTGAAGGAGCTCTAAGTTTAACCTGATTCATCTAAACAGAGCTCTAAGTTTAACCTGATTCATCTAAACTAGAGCTCTAAGTTTAACCTGATTCATCTAAACTAGAGCTCTAAGTTTAACCTGGTTCATCTAAACTAGAGCTCTAAGTTTAACCTGATTCATCTCAGCTGAAGGAGCTCTAAGTTTGACCTGCTTCATCTAAACTAGAGCTCTAAGTTTAACCTGGTTCATCTAAACTAGAGCTCTAAGTTTAACCTGTTCATCTAAACTGGAGCTCTAAGTTTAACCTGGTTCATCTAAACTGGAGCTCTAAGTTTAACCTGGTTCATCTAAACTAGAGCTCTAAGTTTAACCTGGTTCATCTAAACTAGAGCTCTAAGTTTAACCTGATTCATCTCAGCTGAAGGAGCTCTAAGTTTAACCTGATTCATCTAAACTGGAGCTCTAAGCTTAACCTGGTTCATCTCAGCTGAAGGAGCTCTAAGTTTAACCTGGTTCATCTAAACTGGAGCGCTAAGTTTAACCTGGTTCATCTAAACTGGAGCTCTAAGTTTAACCTGGTTCATCTAAACTGGAGCTCTATGTTTAACCTGGTTCATCTAAACTGGGGCTCTAAGTTTAACCTGGTTCATCTAAACTGGAGCTCTAAGTTTAACCTGATTCATCTAAACTAGAGCTCTAAGTTTAACCTGGTTCATCTAAACTGGAGCTCTATGTTTAACCTGGTTCATCTAAACTGGGGCTCTAAGTTTAACCTGGTTCATCTAAACTGGAGCTCTAAGTTTAACCTGATTCATCTAAACTAGAGCTCTAAGTTTAACCTGGTTCATCTAAACTGGAGCTCTTGGAGCCTCATCTACATAATGAGTGCAGGTTATCGTGCTTTCAACACTGGAACGGGGCGGTACCGCTGATGGACGGGCCACGCCCATGAGCTTTTATGAATGTAATAGAAACAGGTTGGTGTGTTTGATAACCGGGTCAATCTGATCGGTTATTGATTATCTGTTGCAGGTTGTTGAACTGATCTCCAGCGCCATCGGCGATGTGGTTCAAGGACTCTACTCTGAGAACTGTCCCCCTGCTGAGGTAAAGCATCGAGACATCAAAGCAATCTCCTAAATTTAGAAATGATCAAAGAAAAGTCCATTCGGCCAATCAGCTGGCTTCATTCTGACTGTAACAGGATCACTGAGGGTTAGCGGGTGGAGACGCTGCTAAACGCTAGCACACATCAGGTTTTCAGTTCAAGCCTGCATCTTGGTTTGCTGCACAGGGAAACGGTCTCACCGAGGACGTTGGCATGGCGACGTGGGAGGAGCAGATGTTCCTGTCTCACGGGGCGCTTCTAGCCAAGAGCTGCCAAGCAGCGATGGAGCTCGCCGAGCACGACGACGAGTCCCAAAGACTGGCGTACGAGTACGGCAAGCACCTGTCCCTAGGTCACCAGGTAGGTCAGGTACTCAGAGAGAGGGAGAGAGAGAGAGAGAGAGAGAGCACCTGTCCCTAGGTCACCAGTCGGGGCCTCCCACCGTCCAGACGTTAGCCTCACACCTGCTCCTTTTCCTGCAGCTGAACTCTGACCTGCGTCCGTTCATGAGGAGCAGCGAGGGGGAGGAGCCGGCATTCAGCTTCAGGGCCGCCCCCGTGTTTCTGCACCGGCGGACCGTTGGCGAGGAGCGATGGCACCAGCAGCTGCAGCAGGTTCTGACCCGTCGCTAGCGTCAGGGACCGGACCTTTCTCGGCACGTCGCTATGGAAACGTGTAATTGTGTTTCTCTTCTCTGCCAGGCCAAAGGACAGAGAGGCCAACTGGATTACTCAAAGGTGAGGCTGCTGGTCCAGGTGTTCCTCAGGGCGCTGTGAAGCTACGCTAGCTGTGCTAGCTGTGCTAGCTGTAGCAGCCTCTAGTGAGATCCTGTTGTTGCTTTTACTTCCTGAAATGTCGCCTCACTGGGAAACGAGAGGAATGAGCTTTCCAAAGTCGACGCGTGAGGGAGGAGGGGTCTGACGGTGTCGGGGGGGGGGGGGTGTCTGGACCCGTCTGAAACCAGAGCAGGACGGATTCGTTACCGAGGCCTATTTGTGGAGGAGACATTGAGACGTCCAAGAGGGACACGTGGAGGGGAGGGGGGGGGGGGGGTCCTGCAGTCCCTCCCCCCAATAGGAAACAGCCAAAGGCTCTCCAAAGCAGTATTTGTCATCTCAATTTGTGACTGACTGCTCCAATAGGATAAAATAAAGCAGTTTAAACATTGGTCTCATAGCGGTGACGGCTGAACACAAAAACCCTCCCATGAACCCTAGTGGTCAAAACAAGCATTACACCGTAAAACTCCTTAGACCCGCACAGTGAAGTAAAATAACAACAAAAACACAGGAGTCAAGTGAACCCGTCATTCAAAATAGGTGCAAATACTTATATCGTCTTATAGTACAGTACATGGAGTCTGGGCAGTTAGTCGATATAGATGTACGATGTTTATATACTATCAAAAAGTAGTTCAGACTGCCTTGAAATCTTCCACGAACTTCTCTGCCTCTGCCGCAGAGCCAAACGGCTGGAGCGACGAAGGTTTCGGGGACACAACCGACCTGTCCTCTCTCCGCTGGCTACCCACCTCGGGGCTGTAGAAGTACATTCGGAATGGTTCGTCCTTGTACTTCAAATCATTTCTCCTCCTGGCCTCCCGGATCAGCAGCTCCTTGTTTTGGTGGCGGTGAGAACAAACAATGGCAGGCCGAGGCCTGGTTTAGCGGCTAAGCTACGAGGAGCACGGGCCAGTTCAGGAGGGGAGGGACCAACATTCTTCCCGAAAACATCCTGCAACAACTGTGGAAAAAAAGTCGCCGGCTGCAGACCCTCAACCCCCCCCCCTGTATACCAATAAGACGGGCGTTGCACCGTCTACTCCTTGATTCCATGTCCCATAGCTTAGCCTTTAGCTTCTCATTAGCGGCTCGCAATGTCTCACAGCTATCGCTGATCAAGAGTTTGGGCGTTCTCTTCCAGGGATACCAATCGCTCACCGTGGCTATCCGACGCCATCAGCTCGGCCAATGAAGCCGTTCGGCGTTCGGTTAGCAACGTTGTTATATCGGGCTCGCTAGCATTAGCAGCTTCAGACTCCGCCAATTTCTCACTCGGTTTAGCAGATTTAGCAGGCATGACGGAATATCCAGCGTTCAGGATACTTATATCACCAGAAGCGTTGGTTTACAAAAGAACCAGGTCACGTGGACGAGTTCTGATAACGTTTGCGGGTTTGTTTGTTTGTTTGTTAGCAGGATTACACAATAAACTGCTGGATGGATCAGGATGAATAAAACCTGAAGATGGTCTCAGTCTAACTTCGATCCATTAAGTTCTGAGAGCGATCCGGATTCCCGTCTGGATTTTCCCATTTACTTATAATGGAGCCTTTAAAATAATCCCAGTCATAAAGGGGTCCGATCTGAACCATCATGAAACACGTCCTGGTTCTGATCCAGAATGAGGTCAGGAACAAATATTACATTTAAACATTAAACCATTTATGGATTAAGAATCAGTTAAAAATAAACATCAGCTCTGATTCACTTTGACTTTTCATGTTGGTGTATAAAGATACCGAGAACCATCTAGAACCTTCTGGTGCTGATCCAGATCACCATGGTGACGGTGTAGATCCAGTTAGGAGGGGGACGGGCTGCTTGGGGGAGGTCTGTTCTCGTGTTATTTATGTTATATACAGTATACGTTTATGTATTTAGGGAATGAGCTGCAGTAGATCAGCAGTAAATGATCTCATGAATATTTAGTCTTTTCTGTTTAACATCAACATAAAGGACAGTTTCTTTTGACCTCATGGGGGGGGGGGGGCACTCCGGTCCAGTCCGGTCCAGTGACTTGGTGTCTCCATGGTGCTGGAACCAGATTTCTGAATGAAGCATCCATGTGTGCTGTGAAAGCATCACAGAATTGTGGTATTTCGGATCTCCAAGTTTCATTTTTGGTTGTTTCCATGGAAACGTGTTTTTCAGGTGAAGGGTGTTCATCCTGTCCAGAGCTTATCTGGTGAACCCCACCTTCATGTTTTAGTGAATGAACCATGAACTGTAAAGAGGATTGTCAGGTGACTCACAGTACGCAGTCATATATTGGGGGGGGGGGGGGGGGGGGGTGACCCTACTGTACGCAGTCATATATAGGGGGGGGGGGGGGATGACTCACAGTACGCAGTCATATATAGGGGGGGGGGGGATGACTCACAGTACGCAGTCATATATAGGGGGGGGGATGACTCACAGTACGCAGTCATATATCGGGGGGGGGGGTCCATCTTCAGATATCACCTACCAAAAGCCTGAAACGTTTCCCTCGCAGTCAGCTGCCTGGATCCCAGAGGCGGAACTCTGTTATACCTTTCCCTGTACCCTACCCTGTACCTTACCCTGTACCTACCCTGTACCCTACCCTGTACTCTACCCTGTACCTTACCCTGTACCCTACCCTGTACTTTACCCTGTACCTACCTTGTACCCTACCCTGTACTTTACCCTTTACCTACCCTGTACCCTACCCTGTACTCTACCCTGTACCTTACCCTGTACCCTACCCTGTACCTTACCCTGTACCTACCTTGTACCCTACCCTGTACTTTACCCTTTACCTACCCTGTACCCTACCCTGTACTTTACCCTTTACCTACCCTGTACCCTACCCTGTACTTTACCCTTTACCTACCCTGTACCTTACCCTGTACCCTACCCTGTACCTTACCCTGTACCTACCTTGTACCCTACCCTGTACATACCCTGTACCCTACCCTGTACTTTACCCTTTACCTACCCTGTACTTTACCCTTTACCTACCCTGTACTTTACCCTGTACCTTACCCTGTACCCTGCCCTGTACTCTACCCTGTACCTTACCCTGTACTTTACCCTTTACCTACCCTGTACCCTACCCTGTACTTTACCCTTTACCTACCCTGTACTTTACCCTTTACCTACCCTGTACTTTACCCTTTACCTACCCTGTACCCTACCCTGTACTCTACCCTGTACCTTACCCTGTACCCTACCCTGTACTTTACCCTTTACCTACCCTGTACCCTACCCTGTACTTTACCCTTTACCTACCCTGTACCTTACCCTGTACCCTACCCTGTACCTTACCCTGTACCTACCTTGTACCCTACCCTGTACATACCCTGTACCCTACCCTGTACTTTACCCTTTACCTACCCTGTACTTTACCCTTTACCTACCCTGTACTTTACCCTGTACCTTACCCTGTACCCTGCCCTGTACCCTACCCTGTACTTTACCCTGTACCTACCTTGTACCCTACCCTGTACTTTACCTACCCTGTACCCTACCCTGTACTTTACCCTGTACCTACCCTGTACCTTACCCTGTACCTACCTTGTACCCTACCCTGTACATACCCTGTACCCTACCCTGTACTTTACCCTTTACCTACCCTGTACTTTACCCTGTACCTTACCCTGTACCCTGCCCTGTACCCTACCCTTTACCTACCCTGTACCTGACCCTGTACTCTACCCTGTACCTTACCCTGTACCTTACCCTTTACCTACCCTGTACCTTACCCTGTACCCTACCCTGTACCTACCCTGTACCCTACCCTGCACCTTACCCTGTACCTACCCTGTACCCTACCCTGTACCTACCCTGTACCCTACCCTGTACCCTACCCTGTACCTACCCTGTACCCTACCCTGTACTTACCCTGTACCCTACCCTGTACCCTACCCTGTACCCTACCCTGTACCTACCCTGTACCCTACCCTGTACCCTACCCTGTACCCTACCCTGTACCTACCCTGTACCCTACCCTGTACCTTGCCCTGTACCCTACCCTGTACCCCACCCTGTACCTACCCTGTACCCTACCCTGTACTTACCCTGTACCCTACCCTGTACCCTACCCTGTACCTACCCTGTACCCTACCCTGTACCCTACCCTGTACCCTACCCTGTACTTACCCTGTACCCTACCCTGTACCCTACCCTGTACCTACCCTGTACCCTACCCTGTACCTACCCTGTACCCTACCCTGTACCCTACCCTGTACCTACCCTGTACCCTACCCTGTACTTACCCTGTACCCTACCCTGTACCCTACCCTGTACCTACCCTGTACCCTACCCTGTACCCTACCCTGTACCCTACCCTGTACCTACCCTGTACCCTACCCTGTACCTTGCCCTGTACCCTACCCTGTACCCCACCCTGTACCCCGCCCTGTACTTTACCCTGTACCCCCCCATGTACCTTACCCTGTACTTTCCTGTGTTTACCTTAGGAGTACACAAACTGTCTCCAGCTCATCGCTGTCTGTTTCGATTACACAGAAATGTGGGAATGTGTTTTCATCTTTTGACAGCTTTTGGCGGCTGTTAAATCGGAGAAAGGCGTGAGCTCAGCTGTGGACTTATGCTGTTACCATAGCAACAAGGCTCTGGAGGCCATCCAGGTTTTCCCTTCCTCTGAGGCTCGATCGGCCTTGGAGAACATCGCCTCTGCCGTCACCATATTTTGACCTGGACTTCTAAATGCCTTCGGTTTGTCTGTCGAAGCGACCGGACCCGGAGCCGGACCGGACCCGGACCCGGAGCCGGAGCGCAGGTGACCCTTCAGGACGCGTGAACTTCTTTCGCATCGGATTAATGCTCTGGATAATCGAGTCATCAGAAACGCCTGTATCCAAAAATGGTCATCATTAAAAAGAAATAGAAACACATCACATCCCGTTTCGTGTTGGCTCTGATGCCTCGTCTTCCTCAGTTCAGTGAGGAAGCATCACCCCGAGCTGCATTTTAAAACCTGGCACATTGCTGCCTTGCTCATCAGCAAAGACGCATCCCAGGCGGAACGTAATTTAAGATGTTTGAGTCATTGCAACAGCGGATGATGCTAACGACGCACCGTTCTGACGCACCGTTGTGACGCACCGTTGTGACGCACCTTTGTGACGCACCGTTGTGACGCACCGTTGTGACGCACCTTTGTGACGCACCGTTGTGACGCACCGTTGTGGCGCACCGTTGTGACGCACCGTTGTGACGCACCGTTGTGACGCACCTTTGTGACGCACCGTTGTGACGCACCGTTGTGACGCACCGTTGTGACGCACCGTTGTGACGCACCTTTGTGACGCACCGTTGTGACGCACTGTTGTGACGCACCTTTGTGACGCACCGTTGTGACGCACCGTTGTGACGCACCGTTGTGACGCACCTTTGTGACGCACCGTTGTGACGCACTGTTGTGACGCACCTTTGTGACGCACCGTTGTGACGCACCGTTGTGACGCACCGTTGTGACGCACCTTTGTGACGCACCGTTGTGACGCACCGTTGTGGCGCACCGTTGTGACGCACCGTTGTGACGCACCGTTGTGACGCACCGTTGTGACGCACCGTTGTGACGCACCGTTGTGACGCACCGTTGTGACGCTCCGTTGTGACGCACCGTTCTGACGCACCGTTGTGACGCACCGTTGTGACGCACCGTTGTGACGCACCGTTGTGACGCACCGTTGTGGCGCACCGTTGTGGCGCACCGTTCTGGCACACCGTTCTGGCGCACCGTTGTGACGCACCGTTGTGACGCACCGTTGTGACGCACCGTTCTGGCGCACCGTTGTGACGCACCGTTGTGACGCACCGTTGTGGCGCATCGTTGTGACGCACCGTTGTGGCGCACCGTTGTGGCGCACCGTTGTGACGCACCGTTGTGACGCACCGTTGTGACGCACCGTTGTGGCGCACCGTTCTGACGCATCGTTGTGACGCACCATTGTGGCGCACCGTTGTGACGCTCCGTTGTGGCGCACCGTTGTGACGCACCGTTGTGACGCACCGTTGTGACGCACCGTTGTGACGCACCGGTGCAACAAGATATCACCATTGTGGCGCACCGTTGTGACGCACCGTTGTGACGCACCGGTGCAACAAGATATCACCATTGTGGCGCACCGTTGTGGCGCACCATTGTGGCGCACCGTTGTGACGCTCCGTTGTGACGCACCGTTGTGACGCACCGTTGTGACGCACCGTTGTGACGCACCGTTGTGACGCACCGGTGCAACAAGATATCACCATTGTGGCGCACCGTTGTGGCGCACCATTGTGGCGCACCGTTGTGACGCTCCGTTGTGACGCACCGTTGTGACGCACCGTTGTGACGCACCGTTGTGACGCACCGTTGTGGCGCACCGTTGTGACGCACCGTTGTGACGCACCGTTGTGACGCACCGTTGTGACGCACCGTTGTGGCGCACCGTTGTGACGCACCGTTGTGACGCACCGTTGTGACGCACCGTTGTGACGCACCGTTGTGACGCACCGTTGTGACGCATCGTTGTGACGCATCGTTGTGACGCACCATTGTGGCGCACCGTTGTGACGCTCCGTTGTGGCGCACCGTTGTGACGCACCGTTGTGACGCACCGTTGTGACGCACCGTTGTGACGCACCGGTGCAACAAGATATCACCATTGTGGCGCACCGTTGTGACGCACCGTTGTGACGCACCGGTGCAACAAGATATCACCATTGTGGCGCACCGTTGTGGCGCACCATTGTGGCGCACCGTTGTGACGCTCCGTTGTGACGCACCGTTGTGACGCACCGTTGTGACGCACCGTTGTGACGCACCGTTGTGACGCACCGTTGTGACGCACCGTTGTGACGCACCGGTGCAACAAGATATCACCATTGTGGCGCACCGTTGTGGCGCACCATTGTGGCGCACCGTTGTGACGCTCCGTTGTGACGCACCGTTGTGACGCACCGTTGTGACGCACCATTGTGGCGCACCGTTGTGACGCACCGTTGTGACGCACCGTTGTGACGCACCGTTGTGACGCACCGTTGTGACGCACCGTTGTGACGCACCGTTGTGGCGCACCGTTGTGACGCACCGTTGTGACGCACCGTTGTGACGCACCGTTGTGGCGCACCGTTGTGACGCACCGTTGTGACGCACCGTTGTGACGCACCGTTGTGGCGCACCGTTGTGACGCACCGTTGTGACGCACCGTTGTGACGCACCGTTGTGACGCACCGTTGTGACGCACCGTTCTGGCGCACCGTTCTGGCGCACCGTTGTGGCGCACCGTTGTGGCGCACCGTTCTGGCGCACCGTTGTGACGCACCGTTGTGACGCATCGTTGTGACGCACCGTTCTGGCGCACCGTTCTGGTGTCTGGGTGTGTGATCCAAGCAGTAATTATTAATGAAGAGAGCTGAGCAGGAAGTGCAGCGGTATTGATTAGGCCGGCTACCCCTGGCGCCAGCCTGGTGGCCTGTGGTTTCCCAGCCTGCTGTAAGCAGGGGGGGGGGGGGGGGCACTGACCCTAACCCTGTCACGGCGGCATCGGACACGACTGAAGGACAGGAAAGAGGGCAGGATGAAGACTCTGCCATGCTAGCAGTGGGGTATTAGAGGGCAGGATGGTCAAACTTCTCATCCAGTCAGAAAGTTGGTTAAAGGTTCGTGTCCCAGATGACAAGTAGCATGACGTGACCGTGACCCAATGACCTTGGGACGGTTTGTAGCCACTTTGGCGGTCCTCATGTTTTTCCATCCAGGTCTAGCCTCCGTTAGCAGGAACCAACTGGTCATGATGCTAACTAGCCACCGTTAGCAGGAACCAACTTGTCATGATGCTAACTAGCCACCGTTAGCAAGAACCAACTTGTCATGATGCTAACTAGCCACCGTTAGCAGGAACCAACTTGTCATGATGCTAACTCGCCTCCGTTAGCAGGTACCAACTTGTCATGATGCTAACTAGCCTCCGTTAGCAGGAACCAACTTGTCATGATGCTAACTAGCCACCGTTAGCAGGAACCAACTTGTCATGATGCTAACTAGCCACCGTTAGCAGGAACCAACCATACCATCCGATATACACCGAATATCACGAAACGGCAAATCAAACGAGTTCGCCGCGGTAGCCTCCATTCCGTATCATTTTTTCGTCGCAAACGAAACGAGCGGTTTGATGCTAGTTTTAAACTTTTTGGATCCAATCATCAAGTCGGGATGTCCGAACCTGAATCAAGTTAAATGGAAGAGGCAAACATCAAAGAGTGGGAGCAAATGTCAGGACGATACGAGGGATCGATACAAGCGTCGAAGAAAGGTGTGGAATATTCGGATTGTGTTGCTGCAAAAAAGACGTGGAAATAGCTGCCTCCGGTTTCTATGATCGAAAGACGCACGCCAGAAACGTAGACGTCTCGAAAACCTATCGATCAATGGATGCTCATTTTGCTCCTTTACATAATTTATTAAGCAGGTACTTCGTGTGTATAGAAGAATATAACTCAACTAGTGTAAAATATCAAATGTTAAACTGTATCATAATTAATAATGTCCAACTATGTACATGAATAAACGCATTTGAAAAAAAAATATGGTGTACGGTTATTTTGTATTTTGTAAGGTTTGTAAGGCCATGGAGCCTTGGAGGTCGACAGGTGTGTAGACAGAGGCGTGGCCACATCAGAACTAAAATAACTACACTGTGCAGCGATGCTCTGAATGCTCTAATGACGGGACCAGGAAGTCAGATAGGAACGCTGTGCAGAGATGCTCTGAATGCTCTAATGACGGGACCAGGAAGTCAGATAGGAACGCTGTGCAGAGATGCTCTGAATGCTCTAATGACGGGACCAGGAAGTCAGATAGGAACGCTGTGCAGAGATGCTCTGAATGCTCTAATGACGGGACCAGGAAGTCAGATAGGAACGCTGTGCAGCGATGCTCTGAATGCTCTAATGACGGGACCAGGAAGTCAGATAGGAACGCTGTGCAGCGATGCTCTGAATGCTCTAATGACGGAACCAGGAAGTCAGATAGGAACGCTGTGCAGCGATGCTCTGAATGCTCTAATGACGGGACCAGGAAGTCAGATAGGAACGCTGTGCAGCGATGCTCTGAATGCTCTAATGACGGGACCAGGAAGTCAGATAGGAACGCTGTGCAGCGATGCTCTGAATGCTCTAATGACGGAACCAGGAAGTCAGATAGGAACGCTGTGCAGCGATGCTCTGAATGCTCTAATGACGGGACCAGGAAGTCAGATAGGAACGCTGTGCAGCGATGCTCTGAATGCTCTAATGACGGGACCAGGAAGTCAGATAGGAACGCTGTGCAGCGATGCTCTGAATGCTCTAATGACGGGACCAGGAAGTCAGATAGGAACGCTGTGCAGCGATGCTCTGAATGCTCTAATGACGGGACCAGGAAGTCAGATAGGAACGCTGTGCAGCGATGCTCTGAATGCTCTAATGACGGAACCAGGAAGTCAGATAGGAACACTGTGCAGCGATGCTCTGAATGCTCTAATGACGGAACCAGGAAGTCAGATAGGAACACTGTGCAGCGATGCTCTGAATGCTCTAATGACGGGACCAGGAAGTCAGATAGGAACGCTGTGCAGCGATGCTCTGAATGCTCTAATGACGGGACCAGGAAGTCAGATAGGAACGCTGTGCAGCGATGCTCTGAATGCTCTAATGACGGAACCAGGAAGTCAGATAGGAACACTGTGCAGCGATGCTCTGAATGCTCTAATGATGGAACCAGGCGAGCTCTTCCTCTGCCCACAATAGAACCAAACAGGAAATGTGTCATTCCGCCGAAAATATCATATTTATGGGTTAAATCCAGAATTCATGCTCAGAATTCAGGCTCACAGAGAAGAGGTGACGCAGCAGAGTCCAGTCTCTGGGTGGGCCCCTTCAAAGGGTTTCATCGATAACATTCATAGATAGTTACCTGAGTCATTGATCATGTGGGGCAGAACAATGACGGGTGGGGGGGGCAATCAGCTGGGTGGACGGTGGTGTTGCCGTGCAACAGACGGAGATGTAGTCTGAACTGGACCAGAAAGCGGCGCCTCCACTTCCTGGACTGTCATCGCGTTCCAGGAAATATTTATCTTCGCTGTGAGGACGCCAGGAAAGACACACGGGAAGGTAAAAGGACCCAACAAGGACGGAGGCCGGGCCCCCCCAGGATGACAAATCCAGTTCCTGAAGAGCGGAGGTCTGGACTTCAACTGGTAAATACACGCTCCCAGTAGAAACCAGCTCTGCACGGTTTGATGGGATACATGTTTACTTGAAGAAGAAAACAGTTCCTCCAGTGGTAAAGCGTAAATGTTTCATGTGCAACCCCCGCCCCCCCTCCCTGACGGCATTGCTGCTGGCCCGAATCGTTTTCATGTCATTGGTAGCCTGGATGAAGAGCAGAAGCAGGACGGCGACTCTCCTCGTTCAGAATTCATTCTGTTGGACAGAAACCTGAAGGTCATTTCAGTTTAAATGAAGCCACGCCTCCCAGTTATGTTAACGCTCACATTTCTGGAAACGCCGGCCGAGGAGGTGGAGTCGGAGCCATCTTTAACTCTGAGCTCCAGATTAACCCTAAACCTAGATTAAACTATGCCTCCTTCGAGAGTTAAGGGGACAGAAATGGAGATAGTCATCACGACTCTCTCCGGATCAACCCCCCCACCCCCCCACCCCTTTTGTCCACCTACGTTGTACATATTAATTGCTTTAGTAATTTATTGTAATTTATGTAAGTTATTTATTGTCATTCATTGTCATTTTGCATCAGTGGTGTAATTTATTTTAGATTAATTGTTAGTTTGCACTGGCGGTGTAAAATCATTTTATTTTTGTTTTTCTAATGTTATTTTGCATCAATTGAGTAATTTAATATTAGTTTTATTTTTATTTGTATTGTTAATTGTCGATGATTTATGTACGAAGGACTTTCAACGGAAACAAGACCGCAAGGGCTTTTTAGAAATGCTCCTCTTAGACAGGATGTGTGACTGTACTTGTACTGTAATACATGCTACTGTGTGACTGTACTTGTACTGTAATACATGCTACTGTGTGACTGTACTTGTACTGTAATACATGCTACTGTTTGACTGTACTTGTACTGTAATACATGCTACTGTGTGACTGTACTTGTACTGTAATACATGCTACTGTTTACTGTACTTGTACTGTAATACATGCTACTGTTTGACTGTACTTGTACTGTAATACATGCTACTGTGTGACTGTACTTGTACTGTAATACATGCTACTGTTTGACTGTACTTGTACTGTAATACATGCTACTGTGTGACTGTACTTGTACTGTAATACATGCTACTGTTTACTGTACTTGTACTGTAATACATGCTACTGTTTACTGTACTTGTACTGTAATACATGCTACTGTGTGACTGTACTTGTACTGTAATACATGCTACTGTTTGACTGTACTTGTACTGTAATACATGCTACTGTGTGACTGTACTTGTACTGTAATACATGCTACTGTTTACTGTACTTGTACTGTAATACATGCTACTGTTTGACTGTACTTGTACTGTAATACATGCTACTGTGTGACTGTACTTGTACTGTAATACATGCTACTGTTTGACTGTACTTGTACTGTAATACATGCTACTGTGTGACTGTACTTGTACTGTAATACATGCTACTGTTTACTGTACTTGTACTGTAATACATGCTACTGTTTACTGTACTTGTACTGTAATACATGCTACTGTGTGACTGTACTTGTACTGTAATACATGCTACTGTGTGACTGTACTTGTACTGTAATACATGCTACTGTTTGACTGTACTTGTACTGTAATACATGCTACTGTGTGACTGTACTTGTACTGTAATACATGCTACTGTTTACTGTACTTGTACTGTAATACATGCTACTGTTTACTGTACTTGTACTGTAATACATGCTACTGTTTGACTGTACTTGTACTGTAATACATGCTACTGTGTGACTGTACTTGTACTGTAATACATGCTACTGTTTACTGTACTTGTACTGTAATACATGCTACTGTGTGACTGTACTTGTACTGTAATACATGCTACTGTTTACTGTACTTGTACTGTAATACATGCTACTGTTTACTGTACTTGTACTGTAATACATGCTACTGTTTACTGTACTTGTACTGTAATACATGCTACTGTGTGACTGTACTTGTACTGTAATACATGCTACTGTTTACTGTACTTGTACTGTAATACATGCTACTGTTTACTGTACTTGTACTGTAATACATGCTACTGTGTGACTGCTTGTACGTGTTCATGATAAATCTTCTACGTACACTGAAGTTAAATATGGAGTTCCACAGGGTTCAGTGCTTGGACCTATTTTATTCACGCTGTATAGCTTAGGTAACATTAAGAAACACAGCATACATTTTCACTTCCTGTTAGATCACGGATTGAATATAAAATCCTTCTACTCACTTTTAAAGCCCTCAACAACCAGGCCCCTCCTTACCTTACAGCAGTGCTTCTCAATTATTTTCTGTTACGACCCCCCTAGGAAGAAAAAAACATTTTGCGACCCCCCCCCCCCCCCCCCCAAAAAAAAGCACTCTTGTATCCTTATTAACATAAAAAGAAATATGAAAAAGAAAGAAATATAGATCACATTACAAAGAATAACTTTATTACCATTTTTTTAAAATATATTTCAAGTGCGTAAATTTGCCTGAAATATTTTTTTAGTCCTTAAACTACAATTTTTACAATTAAATAATAAATAAAATAAATAAATAATAATAAATTAAAATTGAGGAGCACAAAGGAGCACAAAATATAAAACACGGTGAAGCCAAGCGCTACGTACGCTACGTACGCTACTTCATATTTCCTCGTCTTTGCTTTTGACTGCCCTTCCTTTGTTTTATCATCTCCGTCTCTGTCAAATATTTCTCAGCGCTGTCTCTTGAGGGTTTGTTTACAACCGCTCTTCATATCGCGTGCTCTGTGGCGCGCATGCACCGTGCAACACCATAGAGCTAATACTCACTGCGCGCCTCTGACAATCAGGGCGCCACTGCCAACTACTGGAGTGGATGTGAAATTACACTTTAATCTCGTGCGGCAAAAAAAGCATGTTCTCCGCGGTCACAGGCGCCCCCCCCCCCCCCCCCCCCCCAACATCTCCCCTCCGCTGCCTTACAGACCTGATTATCCCACATTGCCCCGCTAGGACCCTGCGGTCCCAAAATGCTGGCCTGCTCGTGGTTCCAAATACAGTAGTCCCTCGATATAATGCGGTTCATTTTCTACGACTTCGCTGCTTCGCGGAGTTTTTTAGTGCAATTTCAGATTTTATTTTTGCACTTGAACGCGCCTTGAAACGGCGCAAGACGAAGGCGCGGTCGGAGGAACTGTGAAATACGCGCGAGTCGCTATTAATCATTTCTCATGTGTTCAACCTCGTAGGTTGATCGTTAAAATTAAATTCGTTATTTCTAAAAGCTATCATGTTTATTTGTTAAGCGTTTGTTTTATAGCGCTCTTATTCTCTGTGTAAAAAGAGGCTTTTATTTTGTAGGAGCATAAACGTCACGTCCCTTTTGGGTTTTGTTTCTTCCTGTTGATACATGTAGCCGCTGCCGTTCCGCTGTGCTAAGCTATCCAATAAAGCAGCATGAGAGGCTAAAGACAGCACGAGTAGAATATTTGTTCTTCTGCACTCCAAGCGGCTCTTTCCTCGACCTGCACGCCTTAACATTATTAACAGGAAAACGTTTACTGTACGTACTATATATTTATATTTCTCCAACAAATGTTTAGTTCTGAAAAGGTTTTGATCTTTGTTTTCATTCTATAATACTGAAACAATCTATTTAGATTAATGCCTGACTGTTAAACGTGTATAAAGTGTGTGGTGAGGGGTTTTACAGCCTTAAAACATTTATGTACATGTATAATAACTAAAAAAAATAAAGATCACCACATTGCGGATTTCACTTATTGCGGGTTGTTTTTGGAACGTAACCCCCGCGGAACATGAGGGACTACTGTAATTCCAAGAGCAGACAGGGGGGCGGAGCTTTCAGTTATCGAGCTCCTTTATGGTGGAATCAGCTCCCTGATTGGTTCGTGAGACAGACACATCTCTATTTAAGTTTATGAAGAGATCGCAGAAACAGGGACGCACATTTTGTGCACGTTTCCCCCTCATTACGTAAGAAGGGGAGGGGTTTATTCCAGACGTGTTTCAGGAGGTGATTCCAGACCTACCAAACTACAAAGGGTTGACTGATGGTTTATTTTGCCGTTCTGGGGTTAAGAACCCAAAATCACCAGAATAGAGTAGAAACACGGGAACATTTCTCAAACACTAACTGTGTCCCGGGACAAGCTGAAAGTACAGTAGTAGTAGAAGTAGTGGAAGTACTGTACATCATTACGCTACGGGTGCACGTCCTTGATTCAGCGAGGCTCCTGGGAGTTCAGCCTAGCTTAGCAGCGGTGTTAGCATGGAGAGTAAACCAGGTCTCTTTCGAGAGGAGACCGGGTGAAGGACGACGAGTGTGCGGCGCCATCCAGAGACTGAACACGAGACAAGCGGAGCCAGTAAAAGCAACGCTAGCACGTATGCTAGTATGCTAATCAGAACAGCACCTCCAGGATGATTTGTGTTGGAGGGAGTTCTAACACAAAGCGTGACGTTTAGCTCACTGTTTTAGCTTCGGGCTGGTTTCTCTGACGGAGGATGATCAAAAGGAGGTAAATAGGACTCGTCGGCAGGGGAGTAGCAGTTTATGCTATACCTGGGGGAGACACCTGTCGTCTGTTATTTTGATCCACTGTTCTTATTTGGGTGTTACAATCAGCTGATAAATAACTAAACCTCATATACAGTGGTGAACTGCTTTTGTGTATATATTTACACAGTCTCTGTCCGTTTTTGGGATGTCCATTTGTCCTCTTGGTAAACACCTGCTCACGTCACACAGGTGATGGGAACAGGCCGTTCTCCTGTGATGGCCCAAAAACGACATTTTAACGAGCTCATCCCGGCGTTAAGTGCTGCCCGCCGGCCCCTCGGCGCCCGGCTGACCCTGGGCCGCGCTTCCTTCCTGCTCGGGTCCTCCTCGCCTCATTGGCTGACGGATCAGACTGCCATGGAAACGGCTCATTAGTGGAATAATGAGAATCCACCAGCCACTCGTCTTGTTACATCTTCTCTGGTTTGATGTGTTTGTGGCTGGGAGCAGAACACGGTCGTGTGTGCACGAGACGGACAATGATCTGGATTCTGAATCTGGATTCTGAGGTTTTCGGTTCATCTCACCCAGACTAACGTCTCTGGCCAGTTAGGAAACCAGTTAAAGATATCGAGTAACCAGTTCTGCTCAGTGTGTCGCAAACTAAAACGTCCCTCTGCTGCAAAAATCTGGTCAACTTTCTAATGGCTGCCTTCCCGTATTGATCGTCTCCCTTTCAGCGGCCAGAAGCTCCAAATTAAATGATTTCAAAGCAAAACATTCTGACGTTTTAACCCATAATCCATGAACTTGATGCCACGAGGCGGCGTGACTTGTGATGTGCAGCGAGTCGCGGCGATTCGGCGGTAATCTGAGGACACTGAGCCGGAACCTCCATGTGATTCACTGTGGGGAGTCAGATACGGCTGAGGGAGATTAATAGTTAAATCAATTCATTTAATTTACTCCAAAAACTATTTGAGAATCTGTAAACTCTAGTGAACGTAAAATATAAATACCAAAACCGGTCTTTAAACGGTCCTTGTTCCCGAGTCCAGCGGTGCGTCCAGAAAGACGCCGATGGCAGAGACTCGCCTGAGAGGCGGCCGGTAGCTGAAGGTCAGAACTGAGACGTTTCTGTGTAGTACATGGATTCTGGCTGGTTCTGTGTAGTACATGGATTCTGGCTGGTTCTGTGTAGTACATGGATTCTGGCTGGTTCTGTGTAGTACATGGATTCTGGCTGGTTCTGTGTAGTACATGGATTCTGGCTGGTTCTGTGTAGTACATGGATTCTGGCTGTTTCTGTGTAGTACATGGATTCTGGCTGTTTTTGTGTAGTACATGGATTCTGGCTGGTTCTGTGTAGTACATGGATTCTGGCTGGTTCTGTGTAGTACATGGATTCTGGCTGGTTCTGTTTAGTACATGGATTCTGGCTGGTTCTGTGTAGTACATGGATTCTGGCTGGTTCTGTGTAGTACATGGATTCTGGCTGGTTCTGTGTAGTACATGGATTCTGGCTGGTTCTGTGTAGTACATGGACTTCTGGCTGTTTCTGTGTAGTACGTGGATTCTGGCTGGTTCTGTGTAGTACATGGATTCTGGCTGGTTCTGTGTAGTACATGGATTCTGGCTGTTTTTGTGTAGTACATGGATTCTGGCTGGTTCTGTGTAGTACATGGATTCTGGCTGGTTCTGTGTAGTACATGGATTCTGGCTGTTTCTGTGTAGTACATGGATTCTGGCTGTTTTTGTGTAGTACATGGATTCTGGCTGGTTCTGTGTAGTACATGGATTCTGGCTGGTTCTGTGTAGTACATGGATTCTGGCTGGTTCTGTGTAGTACATGGATTCTGGCTGGTTCTGTGTAGTACATGGATTCTGGCTGGTTCTGTGTAGTACATGGATTCTGGCTGGTTCTGTGTAGTACATGGATTCTGGCTGTTTTTGTGTAGTACATGGATTCTGGCTGGTTCTGTGTAGTACATGGACTTCTGGCTGTTTCTGTGTAGTACATGGATTCTGGCTGGTTCTGTGTAGTACATGGATTCTGGCTGGTTCTGTGTAGTACATGGATTCTGGCTGTTTTTGTGTAGTACATGGATTCTGGCTGGTTCTGTGTAGTACATGGATTCTGGCTGGTTCTGTGTAGTACATGGATTCTGGCTGTTTTTGTGTAGTACATGGATTCTGGCTGGTTCTGTGTAGTACATGGATTCTGGCTGGTTCTGTGTAGTACATGGATTCTGGCTGGTTCTGTGTAGTACATGGATTCTGGCTGGTTCTATAAGCTCTGACTCGCAGAAGGCTGAAGGACAAAGTCGCTGAACAGAGACATGTCGCTCAGTCTGGCTACCAAGAACTAGCTTACGGCAAAACACGACATGGGAGAGATTCATCCCGAAGAGTGTCTGGTCCTGGTCCTGGTACTGGTCCTGATCCTGGTCCTGGTCCTGGTACTGGTCCTGCGAGGACGCGGACTGATGCTGGGGAGGAGACAACACAGAGACGTGTTGGAGCCGCGCCCTGAAGGCCTTCACGCATACTGGTCTGAATGAGGATCTGATGGTGAATCTGTCCCAAGAAAATCCCCGATAAATCTAGAAACCATGTATTTACAGACTCTGCTTGTGTTTGTGTAACGCCCCCCCCCCCAGAGGTTAGAGAAAAGGACGCACACCCCGGGTGTGGAATATTGTTTTCTATCTTTATCAGTTTGATCTCATAAATGCTCCCGTAGTTTCTACCAGAATCGAGATCCGTAGCTTTTGAAGAGGCATAACATTTGATCCGTAACAGAATCACTTCAAGTACAATTTGATCTTACTTTATATTTATACCATTCTTGTTTCAGTCTATCGCCACTTGGGGGCGATGTCGGCCAAGGAATGTAGTCTGTGTGGCTCCAGGCAAGACGGATGCCCCGACAAGCAGCGTTCTATAAATGTTACTCAGAATTCAGCTCATATATTTTAACGTTTACATCTCAGTATGAATTAAACTAGAGTTTCTGAATGGGGCAACAACAACAACAGGAACAACAGGAACAACAACAGGAACAGGAACAGGAACAACAACTACAACAACAGGAACAACCACAGGAACAACAACAACAACAACAAAAACAGGAACAGGAACAACAACAACAGGAACAGGAACAACCACAGGAACAACAACAACAACAACAAAAACAGGAACAGGAACAACAACTACAGCAACAGGAACAACCACAGGAACAACAACAACAACAACAAAAACAGGAACAGGAACAACAACTACAACAACAGGAACAACCACAGGAACAACAACAACAACAACAAAAACAGGAACAGGAACAACAACTACAGCAACAGGAACAACCACAGGAACAACAACAACAACAACAAAAACAGGAACAGGAACAACAACAAGAACAACAGCAACAACCACAGCAACAACAACAGGAACAACAACAGGAACAAGAACAACAGGAACAACCACAGGAACAACAACTACAGGAACAACCACAGGAACAGGAACAACAACAACAACTACAACAACAGGAACAACCACAGGAACAACAACAACAACTATTACAACAACAGGAACAACAGGAACAACAACAACAACTACAACAACAGGAACAACAACAACTACTACAACAACAGCAGCAACAACAGGAACAGGAACAACTACTACAACAACAACAACAACAACAACATCCTACCCGGGACGTCTCCGTCAGGAGTTCACACGGTGCCCTCGTGTCTGAGTGACTCCACCCCTGCTGCATGTTCAAATGTCCTGCGACAAACTGGTGACTTGTCCAGGGTGAACCCACCTCCCACCCAATGTCAGCAGGGACAGGCTCCAGCCTCCCCGTGGCCCCCCAGGACTAGAAAGACTAGTGTTCCTGTACTTGGTTGTCCTCAGCATCCTGCTGTCCTCATGAGCACTTTGAGAGGACCAGAACCCGAGCATGACCCTGGATTACAAAGGGGGGGGGGGGGGGGCTTGGGTCCTACAGCGCCACGCGAAGGTAGACACAGAACACGGTCTACGTACCGGCCTGAGACGCGTTGGTTCATTTCTGGTTCACAAACAGGATGTATGTAAAACAAAACTTAAATCGTGTGTACTTGTAATCTTGTATTGTGTGTTAATCGTTGGTCTTTCCAAAGTAATAAAGTTGTGAAACATTAAAAGAAACTTTGAACTTTCAGGTATTTCATTTAATGAGAAACGAGTGACTGAGCCTAATTACCTGTCCGAGGTAAGGAGCACTAACTACTGTAGGCTAGTACCTGTCCAAGGTAAGGAGCACTAACTACTGTAGGCTAGTACCTGTCCAAGGTAAGGAGCACTAACTACTGTAGGCTAGTACCTGTCCAAGGTAAGGAGCACTAACTACTGTAGGCTAGTACCTGTCCGAGGTAAGGAGCACTAACTACTGTAGGCTAGTACCTGTCCGAGGTAAGGAGCACTAACTACTGTAGGCTAGTACCTGTCCAAGGTAAGGAGCACTAACTACTGTAGGCTAGTACCTGTCCAAGGTAAGGAGCACTAACTACTGTAGGCTAGTACCTGTCCAAGGTAAGGAGCACTAACTACTGTAGGCTAGTACCTGTCCAAGGTAAGGAGCACTAACTACTGTAGGCTAGTACCTGTCCAAGGTAAGGAGCACTAACTACTGTAGGCTAGTACCTGTCCGAGGTAAGGAGCACTAACTACTGTAGGCTAGTACCTGTCCGAGGTAAGGAGCACTAACTACTGTAGGCTAGTACCTGTCCAAGGTAAGGAGCACTAACTACTGTAGGCTAGTACCTG
This sequence comes from Brachionichthys hirsutus, assembly GCF_040956055.1. Classification (NCBI taxonomy): domain Eukaryota; kingdom Metazoa; phylum Chordata; class Actinopteri; order Lophiiformes; family Brachionichthyidae; genus Brachionichthys; species Brachionichthys hirsutus. Next base: position 12,205,487 of record NC_090914.1, on the reverse strand, counting down.
TCCAAGGTAATGAGCACTAACTACTGTAGGCTAGTACCTGTCCGAGGTAAGGAGCACTAACTACTGTAGGCTAGTACCTGTCCGAGGTAAGGAGCACTAACTACTGTAGGCTAGTACCTGTCCGAGGTAAGGAGCACTAACTACTGTAGGCTAGTACCTGTCCGAGGTAAGGAGCACTAACTACTGTAGGCTAGTACCTGTCCGAGGTAAGGAGCACTAACTACTGTAGGCTAGTACCTGTCCGAGGTAAGGAGCACTAACTACTGTAGGCTAGTACCTGTCCAAGGTAAGGAGCACTAACTACTGTAGGCTAGTACCTGTCCGAGGTACTAGCCTAACTACTGTAGGCTAGTTAGTGCTGGAAGATTAATGCTTGTCAGGATTGTCTTGTTTCAGACGTCTTTGGATAATTCGGCCTCCATTGATCCACAATCAACTGCAGAACCATGAAGCTCTAACAACGGCGCTGGAGGAAACTGATTGGTCTGAAACTTTAAACTCCGCCTCTGTCGAGGGGACCTGGTCTTCCTTTAAATCTGCATTTCTGTCCGTAATCGATAAGATAGCACCCATAACAGCTGTTCGGGTCAGAGCCCGTACAGAACCTTGGATGAAGGGGGAAATATTGAATGCCATCAAGCTCAGAAACAAATGTTACTCTGAGTACAGAAAAACCAACAACGAGGAACTACTGGAAAAAAGCAGAAAACTACGCAATGAGGTTAACAAAATGATAAAAAATGCCAAAAAGAACTTCTTAAATGAGAACATTGAGGCAAACAAAAGCAACCCACAAAAACTGTGGGAGGCCCTAAAACAATTAGGCTGCAGCAACAGACTCCAAACAAAAACCAGAAATATCTGCATTAACTCAAGTGGTTCACTCCAGACCGACAGGTTGGTGCTAGCTAATTGTTTTAACAGCTTTTTCACCACTATTGCCCCCTGTTGGTCAGCAAACTCCCCCCGCATTCAGGTCTGTATGGTTCTGACCACATCCAGACTCACTATGAGAAGCTAGGTGCTAAAAAGGACACTTTCTCTTTCACACCTGTAAATACCGTTGATGTGCTAAAACAACTAATTGCCCTTCAACCTAACAAGGCCACGGGCCTCGACCACATACCCACCCGGTTCCTCAGAGACGCAGCTGTCTCTATCGCCCCCGTGGTAACCCATCTGATAAATGTATCCATCGATCAGTGCCACGTCCCACAGGAATTCAAGACGGCGCGGGTTATCCCTCTGCATAAAAAAGGAAACAAATTAGAACCTGGCAACTACCGCCCTGTTTCCATCCTTTGTTCCATCTCAAAGGTTATGGAGAGAATAATCCAGGAGCAAATCAACCGCTACCTCGCCGAGCATAGCCTGCTCTTTGAATTCCAATCGGGCTTCAGAACATCCCACTCCACTGACACCTGCCTCATATATCTGACCGACTACGTCAAGCGTGAAGTAGACTCGGGCAAGTACTGCGGCATGGTCATGCTGGACCTCCAGAAGGCCTTTGACACCGTTAACCATTCAATCCTATTGAATAAACTAGGGGCGATTGGTTTTGATAGCACATCAACAAACTGGATGAAATCGTACCTTGAGGGACGAGAACAAATGGTGGACATAAACGGAACCTTGTCCTCGTCCCTCCCGGTAAGCTGCGGGGTTCCTCAAGGCAGCATTCTAGGACCGTTACTGTTCCTCCTATACATTAACGACATGAATGCTGCCTGTAACTGCAAATTGTTCCTGTTTGCTGATGACTCAGCACTCCTGATTTCAGGAGAGGACAAAGTGCAGGTTGAGGAAGCTCTCAGCTCTGAGGTCACCAGAATCCGTACTTGGCTTACTGATAACAAACTGTCACTACATCTTGGTAAAACAGAATCTATTCTTTTTGGGTCTAAACACTCTCTAAGTGAGATAAATGTTAATGATTTCAAGGTCACAGTCGATAATACAGTAATCTCCAGCAAAGAAGAGATTACCTATTTGGGCTGTGTTCTTGACAAATACCTGTCTGGCGATAGTATGGCAACTAAGGTGATCAAAAAAGTCAATCAGAGAACAAGATTTTTGGGCAGAATGTCTCCTTTTGTCTCCGGACGCTTGCTGGAGCCCTCGTTCAGCCCCTCTTTGACTATGCTAGCACCTCCTGGTATTCAAACATCAAAATGTCCCTGAAAACCAGGCTCCAAACCTCCCAAAACAAACTGATTCGGCTACTCCTCAATCTGGGGCCCATGACCCACCTTCTTCCTGGACATTTTGCTAGCCTAAAATGGCTCAGGGTAGAAGACAGGGTTAAACAACTCAAAATGGGATTGGCATTTAAAATAGTCAATGCAGCTCTGCCCTCAGTCCCCTCAATCCCTGCATACCTGAATAAACACCTCCACAGATTTAGTGACACCCACAGCCACAACACTAGAGGGAGCTCAAACAACAACCTGATTACCCCCTCCTATAGGACTAACATGGTAAATCATCTTTTTACAATACTGCCCCCCAAGGGTGGAACGGTTTGACTCCTGCCCTCAAAACAGGCACCTCTTTGGCCTCTTCAGGGGGACAGAAACGGAGATAGTCATCACGACTCTCTCTGGATCAACCCCCCCCCCCCTTTTTTTTGTCCACCTACGTTGTACATATTAATTGCTTTAGTAATTTATTGTAATTTATGTAATCTATTGTCATTCATTGTCATTTTGCATCAGTGGTGTAATTTATTTTAGATTAATTGTTAGTTTGCACTGGCGGTGTAAAATCATTTTATTTTTGTTTTTCTGTTACGTTGCATCAATTGAGTAATTTAATATTAGTTTTATTTTTATTTGTATTGTTAAATGTGGATGATCTATGTACGAAGGACTTTCAACGGAAACAAGACCGCAAGGGCTTTTTAGAAATGCTCCTCTTAGACAGGATGTTTGACTGTACTTGTACTGTAATACATGCTACTGTGTGACTGTACTTGTACTGTAATACATGCTACTGTTTGACTGTACTTGTACTGTAATACATGCTACTGTTTGACTGTACTTGTACTGTAATACATGCTACTGTGTGACTGTACTTATACTGTAATACATGCTACTGTTTGACTGTACTTGTACTGTAATACATGCTACTGTTTGACTGTACTTGTACTGTAATACATGCTACTGTGTGACTGTATTTGTACTGTAATACACGCTACTGTGTGACTGTACTTGTACTGTAATACATGCTACTGTGTGACTGTATTTGTACTGTAATACACGCTACTGTGTGACTGTACTTGTACTGTAATACATACTACTGTGTGACTGTACTTGTACTGTAATACACGCTACTGTGTGACTGTACTTGTACTGTAATACATGCTACTGTGTGACTGTATTTGTACTGTAATACACGCTACTGTGTGACTGTACTTGTACTGTAATACATACTACTGTGTGACTGTACTTGTACTGTAATACACGCTACTGTGTGACTGTACTTGTACTGTAATACATGCTACTGTTTGACTGTACTTGTACTGTAATACATGCTACTGTGTGACTGTATTTGTACTGTAATACACGCTACTGTGTGACTGTACTTGTACTGTAATACATGCTACTGTGTGACTGTATTTGTACTGTAATACACGCTACTGTGTGACTGTACTTGTACTGTAATACATACTACTGTGTGACTGTACTTGTACTGTAATACACGCTACTGTGTGACTGTACTTGTACTGTAATACATGCTACTGTGTGACTGTACTTGTACTGTAATACACGCTACTGTGTGACTGTACTTGTACTGTAATACACGCTACTGTGTGACTGTACTTGTACTGTGATACATGCTACTGTGTGACTGTACTTGTACTGTAATACACGCTACTGTGTGACTGTACTTGTACTGTAATACATGCTACTGTTTGACTGTATTTGTACTGTAATACATGCTACTGTGTGACTGTACTTGTACTGTAATACATGCTACTGTGTGACTGTACTTGTACTGTAATACATGCTACTGTTTGACTGTACTTGTACTGTAATACACGCTACTGTGTGACTGTACTTGTACTGTAATACATGCTACTGTGTGACTGTACTTGTACTCATTCTATCTAATAAATATATTCATCATCATCAAATTAACACGCGTCACGTGACGTCACGGTCTCGAGCGGCTTCGACATGGGTCCCGCTGCCCACGGGAGGCTCCACGCGTCACGTGACGGCGGTAAGTCAACATTTTTCAAAAGGGCGGCGCTATTGTGTAGAAGTCCCAGTTTGACTGTAACGGTGGTCTTTTTCCGTTTATTTTTAATTTTTGCTACATTTGTTTATTTTTCATTCCTCTTCACACAGCTGCGCGGAAGTGACACGGCAGGCGCGCGCCCCGTCACGTCACGTCACGTCACGCGAGGCAGCGCTGAAGCCGAGCAAGCAAAGAAAACAACAACAAGAACACATTTTGCCAGGCAACGCGCGCCGCGTCTCTGGAGACATGTCCGACACGACGCGGACCGTCACGCAGGACTGCGTGGACTCCTAAAGGTGAGCCCCGGCCGCCGGCCACGCGCCTCCGCCTCTGAATTTAACGCGGTGCGCGCGGGAGGGGGTGCTCGTCCACGCAAACGTCGCCGCGTCATGAACCCTGACAGACAAAATGTTGCCGTGCTTGTCATCGCTGAGGCTGTCGACGTGTTGGGGCGCGCGCTGTGACTCAAAGGTTCACGAGCGGAAGAATGAGGAAGTGGCTCCTGACTCACACGCACACGCACACGCACGAAATGTCCCTCCCCTGCTTCTGTGACGGAAAATACCGATTTGAATCCGTGGAAGCTGCTCGACGTGTCCGCCTGCTGCGGGTCACGTGCTGTTAGGGGATTAGGATTAGCATAACAGCTAAAGAGACCAGGGTTAGGATTAGCATAGCAGCTAAAGAGACCAGGGTTAGGATTAGCATAGCAGCTAAAGAGACCTGTGTTAGGATTAGCATAGCAGGTAAAGAGACCAGGGTTAGGATTAGCATAGCAGCTAAAGAGACCTGTGTTAGGATTAGCATAGCAGCTAAAGAGACCTGTGTTAGGATTAGCATAGCAGCTAAAGAGACCTGTGTTAGGATTAGCATAGCAGCTAAAGAGACCTGGGTTAGGATTAGCATAGCAGCTAAAGAGACCATAGTTATGATTAGCATAGCAGCTAAAGACACCAGGGTTAGCATTAGAATAGCAGCTAAAGAGACCTGGGTTAGGATTAGCATAGCAGCTAAAGAGACCTGGGTTAGGATTAGCATAGCAGCTAAAGAGACCTGGGTTAGGACTAGCATAACAGCTAAAGAGACCTGGGTTAGGATTAGCATAGCAGCTAAAGAGACCAGGATTAGGGTTAGCATAGCAGATAAAGAGACCTGGGTTAGGATTGGCATAGCAGCTAAAGAGACCTGGGTTAGGACTAGCATAACAGCTAAAGAGACCTGGGTTAGGATTAGCATAGCAGCTAAAGAGACCAGGGTTAGGGTTAGCATAGCAGCTAAAGAAACCTGGGTTAGGACTAGCATAGCAGCTAAAGAAAACAGGGTTAGGGTTAGCATAGCAGCAAAAGAGACCAGGGTTAGGGTTAGCATAGCAGCTAAAGAGACCAGGGTTAGGGTTAGCATAGCAGCAAAAGAAACTAGGGTTAGCATAGCAGCTAAAGAGACCAGGGTCACCATAGCAGCTAAAGAGACCTGGGTTAGGACTAGCATAACAGCTAAAGAGACCTGGGTTAGGATTAGCATAGCAGCTAAAGAGACCAGGGTTAGGGTTAGCATAGCAGCTAAAGAAACCTGGGTTAGGACTAGCATAGCAGCTAAAGAGAACAGGGTTAGGGCTAGCATAGCAGCAAAAGAGACCAGGGTTAGGGTTAGCATAGCAGCTAAAGAGACCAGGGTTAGGGTTAGCATAGCAGCTAAAGAGACCAGGGTTAGGGTCACCATAGCAGCTAAAGAGACCAGGGTTAGGGTTAGCATAGCAGGTAAAGAGACCAGGGCTAGCATTGTGGCTAAAGAGACCAGGGTTAGGGTTAGCATAGCAGCTAAAGAGACCAGGGCTAGCATAGCAGCTAAAGAGACCAGGGTTAGAGTTACCATAGCAGCTAAAGAGACCAGGGTTAGGGTTAGCATAGCAGCTAAAGAGACCAGGGCTAGCATTGTGGCTAAAGACCAGCTGCAGCTCTGAATCAATCAGACATGCTTTATTGAAGTGTCTCTTGTTTATTAAAATGAATCCAAACACTGCAGAAGAACCATCAGAGAACCTAAAGGTGCTGAAAACGCCCAAGATTACACAATTCATCCTTGAGAATGCTGTCTCCCCCCCCCCACAACATTTAAAGAACTACTCAGATGTGTTCTGGTACTACAATCAGACCTAGCAGTGGGCTTGTTGGGTTTATTTACATCCACTATGACATCATCAAAGTACTGTTCTCGTCTTTCTGTTACTTGTAATCCATGAAGGTAACGACTGCTTCTTTCCAGGCTATGACTTCCTCTGAGGATGGAGCAGCGTCAACCGGAGCGATGCTGGAGGAAGGTGCGTTCAGGGACCCGTCTGGAGCAGCTTCAACCGAAGCGATGCTGGAGGAAGGTGCGTTCAGGGACCCGTCTGGAGCAGCTTCAACCGAAGCGATGCTGGAGGAAGGTGCGTTCAGGGACCCGTCTGGAGCAGCGTCAACCGAAGCGATGCTGGAGGAAGGTGCGTTCAGGGACCCGTCTGGAGCAGCTTCAACCGGAGCGATGCTGGAGGAAGGTGCGTTCAGGGACCCGTCTGGAGCAGCTTCAACCGAAGCGATGCTGGAGGAAGGTGCGTTCAGGGACCCGTCTGGAGCAGCGTCAACCGGAGCGATGCTGGAGGAAGGTGCGTTCAGGGACCCGTCTGGAGCAGCGTCAACCGAAGCGATGCTGGAGGAAGGTGCGTTCAGGGACCCGTCTGGAGCAGCTTCAGCCGAAGCGATGCTGGAGGAAGGTGCGTTCAGGGACCCGTCTGGAGCAGCTTCAACCGAAGCGATGCTGGAGGAAGGTGCGTTCAGGGACCCGTCCGACGATGACTCCACTCAACACTTCATTGTATTCTGATTGTCGTTCTGAACGTTTGTCTGCAGAGCATTTCCAGGATGTTGAGGAGGAGAGGGACGCCTTGGAGACGTCCACGCGGCCTGAAGGCCTCGGCGGCGCGTCCTCTGGAGACACCGAGGCGGCGACGGACCCTCACAGGAACAGCAAACGGGTTCGAGTGTCTCGCGAGGTAAGCTAGCGTTTAGCCCTTCCAGCCCCGCCCCTCTGGGTCCTGACGATGTGCTCCTCGTAGGGGAGGCGGGGCCTGATGGAGGACAGAGCGTCCTACAGGAAGCCGCTCTTCAGCATCTCCCACAGGATCTCAGAGAAGAGGAGCGCCCCGGGTCCGGAGCAGCCGGCCAATCACGGCGTCCGGAGCCAGCTTGGCTCCAGCAGCGTCCTCTCAGGGGACAACGGCGCCCCGAAGACGTTCCCAGCGTCGGACGCCGTGGGCCCGGCGGCGGCGGACTCGAACCTGCAGCCACTGATTGAGAAGATGTTCCTGGTCCTGACCTCCCTGACCTCCAGCATGACGCAGCTGCACAGCAAGGTGGACGCGTTAACCCTCGAGGTGCTGCGCATCAAGAGGCAGATCAAGCCGGGCTTCCAGCCCCCCCCGGAGTACCTGCTGACCAGCGACGACCTCGACCAGCTGATGGCGCAGACTTCCAGCGCCGGGGAGCTCGGGTGTCGGTTGCTGGTGCAACTCTTCCCAGAGCTGTTCGAAGCGAGGGAGCGTCCTCAGGGGCGCACGGCGAGCACGGCGAGCACGAGACCGCTGCAGCTGCAGCTCATCCGGAGCTACGTGGAGGCGTGCTACCCTTCGGCGCGGGACAACGCCGTCTGGCAGGACGAGTGTCTGCTGCAGATCAACGACCTGGTGGACAGCTTCTGGGCCCAGAGGGACACGGACAGGAAGCAGACGGTCGCAGGTGCAGGCATCAAGGCGGAGCGTCCTCCAACCTGCTGCTTCATCAACGAGCAGGGCCGGGAGGAGCTGGACGAGTTCTCCTCCCCCGAGGACTTTGTTGTCTTTCTGTTGCACCGTCTCTTCCCTGAACTCTTTGAAGAGGGACGCGTGCCAGAGGGCCTCAGTAGCGTAGGACGATTCATCCTGGACTCCGACAAGATGGAGATCATCAGGAAGTACATGGAGGCTCATTTCCCTGATGTCCCCGAGGACAGCTGGCTCCAGGTGTGCATCCAGCACATGGAGGACGAGGGTCCTCACAGTAACGAGGACAATGTCAACGAGGAGAGCGATCAGGAGGACACCTCCATTAACGTCCCGGAGGTGGGCGATTATGAAAAGACCAGTCTCAGATCCAAGAAGTTGCTGCTGGCGGCTGTGGACTTCGACCACCTGGACATCCCTCTCCCGGACTTTCATGTTGGTCCAGAGTCCCTCTTGTCCAGGGAGCAGCTGAAGACCAGCTATGAGTGCAGCTTGTCTCTGGGGAACTTTGCTTCGAGGCTGCTGGTGCTCGTCTTCCCGGAGCTCTTCACCCAGGAGAACGCACGCAGGCAGTACAACTGCAGCGGCTCCCTGGGCAAGAAGCAGCTCGACCCGGTCCGGGTGAACCTGATCCGGCACTATGTGCAGCTGGTCTGCCCGCGGGCCAAGAGCGACAGGGTGTGGATCCTAGAATTTGTGGGGAAACTCGACGAGCGGTGCAGGAGACGCGACCCGGAACAGAGGAAGTCCTCTCTGCAGCACCGCAAGGTGAACGGCCAGGACTCCGAGCAGGACTATGGCTGCCGGGTGAACCAGTTCCACCCGGATAGCATGAGGGAGGAAACGGACACGCCCTCGCTACCCCCGGAGAAGAGCAGCAAAGACTTCTGTAAGGTCCCCCTGGAGGAGCTGACCGTGTCCCAGCCCGCCTTCCCCGTCCCTTTGCTCTACCTGCTGTCGGACGTGGAGGTGCGGGACATCGTCCAGCAGAGTCTCTCCGTTGGGAACTTCGCCGCCCGGCTGCTGGTGCGCCTGTTCCCGGAGCTCTTCACCCAGGACAACCTGCGGCTGCAGTACAACCACTCCGGGGCCTGCAACAAGAAGCAGCTGGACCCCGCCCGCCTCAGACTCATCCGCCACTACGTGGAGGCGGTGCACCCCGTGGACAAGATGGAGGAGGTGTGGCACTACGAATGTGTCCCGAGCATCGATGAACGCTGCCGCCGCCCCAATCGCAAGAAGTGTGACATTCTCAAGAAGGCCAAGAGGTCAAGCGCCGTGTCGTAGGCGCAGTACGTCTTAGCCCGTCATGTAGTGATCAAAGCTGAGACGGCACCGTTGGACTCTAGTCCTTTGTAGACTAAAGCTGGAACGGACCGTTGGACTCTAGTCCTTTGTAGGCTAAAGCTGAAACGGCACCGTTGGACTCTAGTCCTTTGTCGGGTAAAGCCGAGCTGTTGCGAGTTTCTTCCGTGCTACTCTCATGCTACTCTCATGCTACTCTGACGCTACTCTCATGCTACTCTGACGCTACTCTGACGCTACCCTCATGCTACTCTGACGCTACTCTCATGCTACTCTGACGCTACTCTCACGCTACTCTGATGCTACTCTGACGCTACTCTCATGCTACTCTGACGCTACTCTGACGCTACTCTGACGCTACCCTCATGCTACTCTGACGCTACCCTCATGCTACTCTGACGCTACTCTCATGCTACTCTGACGCTACTCTGACGCTACTCTCACGCTACTCTGATGCTACTCTCATGCTACCCTCATGCTACTCTGACGCTACTCTCATGCTACCCTCATGCTACTCTGACGCTACTCTGATGCTACTCTGACGCTACTCTGATGCTACTCTGATGCTACTCTGATGCTACTGACGCTACTCTGACGCTACTCTGACGCTACTCTGATGCTACTCTCATGCTACTCTGATGCTACTCTCATGCTACTCTCATGCTACTCTCATGCTACTCTGACGCTACTCTCATGCTACTCTGACGCTACCCTCATGCTACTCTGATGCTACTCTCATGCTACTCTGACGCTACTCTCACGCTACTCTGATGCTACTCTGACGCTACTCTGACGCTACCCTCATGCTACTCTGACGCTACTCTCATGCTACTCTGACGCTACTCTCACGCTACTCTGATGCTACTCTCATGCTACCCTCATGCTACTCTGACGCTACTCTCATGCTACCCTCATGCTACTCTGACGCTACTCTGATGCTACTCTGACGCTACTCTGATGCTACTCTGATGCTACTCTGATGCTACTGACGCTACTCTGACGCTACTCTGACGCTACTCTGATGCTACTCTGATGCTACTCTGATGCTACTCTCATGCTACTCTCATGCTACTCTCATGCTACTCTCATGCTACTCTGATGCTACTCTGATGCTACTCTGACGCTACTCTCACGCTACCCTCATGCTACTCTGACGCTACTCTGATGCTACTCTGATGCTACTCTGACGCTACTCTCATGCTACCCTCATGCTACTCTGACGCTACTCTGACGCTACTCTGATGCTACTCTCATGCTACTTTCATGCTACTCTGATGCTACTCTGATGCTACTCTGATGCTACTCTGATGCTACCCTCATGCTACTCTGACGCTACTCTGACGCTACTCTGATGCTACTCTCATGCTACTCTCATGCTACTCTGATGCTACTCTCATGCTACTCTGATGCTACTCTCATGCTACTCTCATGCTACTCTCATGCTACTCTGACGCTACTCTGACGCTACTCTCATGCTACTCTGATGCTACTCATGCTACTCTCACGCTACTCTGATGCTACTCTCATGCTACTCTGATGCTACTCTCATGCTACCCTCATGCTACTCTGATGCTACTCTGACGCTACTCTCATGCTACCCTCATGCTACTCTGACGCTACTCTGATGCCACTCTGATGCTACTCTGATGCTACTCTCACGCTACTCTGATGCTACTCTCACGCTACTCTGACGCTACTCTGATGCCGCTCTGATGCTACTCTGATGCTACTCTCATGCTACTCTGACGCTACCCTGATGCTACTCTGATGCCACTCTGATGCTACTCTGATGCTGCCCTCATGCTACTCTGACGCTACTCTGACGCTACTCTGACGCTACTCTGATGCTACTCTCATGCTACTCTCATGCTACTCTGATGCTACTCTCATGCTACTCTGATGCTACTCTCATGCTACTCTGACGCTACTCTCATGCTACTCTGACGCTACTCTCATGCTACTCTGATGCTACTCTGACGCTACTCTGATGCTACTCTGATGCTACTCTCATGCTACTCTGACGCTACTCTGACGCTACCCTCATGCTACTCTGACGCTACTCTCATGCTACTCTGACGCTACTCTCACGCTACTCTGATGCTACTCTGACGCTACTCTCATGCTACTCTGACGCTACTCTGACGCTACCCTCATGCTACTCTGACGCTACTCTCATGCTACTCTGACGCTACTCTCACGCTACTCTCATGCTACTCTGACGCTACGTCGTCTTGTTGTTGGTTAAAGAGCTGAAGCGGTGGCCGTAGCTAACATGCTCTGAAACACGCTGGTCCCGACTAGCATTGTGTTTTGCTATTACGTGAAGCCTTCTTACAGAAGTTTATATTATTAACATGCTAGCAGCTAGTTCTCATAAAATCAATAACAGAAACGTGCACGCTGTGAACTATTCATGCAAATGAACCTCAGACGTCAGAACCACCGCGGTACGTTTATTCAGTCACGGCTGGAACGCCTCGTCCCTGGGAAGGTCCAAAGAACTCCAGCGCCTCATCGACACTTTGAACTTGTCCGTGGACGTTAACTGGCCAAAGACCTTCCGGGGAATGACCCTCATCAGAGTGACCCTGTTTGTGTCCCGGTTCTCCGACAGCACCATGTCCAAGGTGTCTCCAACTTTAACCTGCCGAAAGAACAAGGTGAGACGTGAGCTGAGACCCGACGGGGTGCGCTCGGTTCTGTCCTGAGGGACCCGACGGGGTGCGCTCGGTTCCGTCCTGAGGGACCCGACGGGGTGCGCTCGGTTCCGTCCTGAGGGACCCGACGGGGTGCGCTCGGTTCTGTCCTGAGGGACCCGACGGGGTGCGCTCGGTTCCGTCCTGAGAGACCCGACGGGGTGCGCTCGGTTCTCTCCTGAGAGACCCGACGGGGTGCGCTCGGTTCTCTCCTGAGGGACCCGACGGGGTGCGCTCGGTTCCGTCCTGAGGGACCCGACGGTGCGCTCGGTTCTCTCCTGAGGGACCCGACGGGGTGCGCTCGGTTCTGTCCTGAGAGACCCGACGGGGTGCGCTCGGTTCCGTCCTGAGGGACCCGACGGGGTGCGCTCGGTTCCGTCCTGAGGGACCCGACGGGGTGCGCTCGGTTCCGTCCTGAGGGACCCGACGGGGTGCGCTCGGTTCCGTCCTGAGGGACCCGACGGGGTGCGCTCGGTTCCGTCCTGAGGGACCCGACGGGGCGCGCTCGGTTCTGTCCTGAGGGACCCGACGGGGCGCGCTCGGTTCTCTCAGGAGAGACCCGACGGGGTGCGCTCGGTTCTCTCACCGTTTTGCTCTTCTTGATGAGCTTCTGTCCGTTTAGTCTCAGCTTGTTGTCGTAGAAAGCGTCTTCAATTTTGCTGTTGGAAGATAAGTCAGCACGGTAAGAGGAGCAGGCGGTCAGAGTGAGGGGAGCAGGCGGTCAGTAAGGGGAGCAGGCGGTCAGAGTAAGGGGAGCAGGCGGTCAGAGTGAGGGGAGCAGGCGGTCAGAGTGAGGGGAGCAGGCGGTCAGTAAGGGGAGCAGGCTCTTAATTTACTGGCTGTTATTTAATCAGATTAGCTCGAAGGCTGGATTCCAGTCAGACTCACTTTCGTGCGATGTCCAAACCAGCTTTCATGATGACATCGTAGCGAAAGGACGGAACGTGCTTCTCAAAATCTTTGTAATCCTTGGGCAGGTGCTCATCGACCTCTTCATCGTCACTGTCCTCCTCCTCCTCTTCCTCCCGCTTCCTCTGGGCAGCAGCTTCCTTCTTCTTGCTCTTGAACCTCAGCGACTGCACCGACCAGCCTCTGGCGGCGTCTCTGCCGTGGAGCGCCGGCCCGGGCCCGCTGGTGGCCGTGGGAGCCGCGCAGCCCCACAGCTGCCGGGTGTGGACGGCCCGGGGACACCACGGCGTCTGTCTCAGGCCGCCGCCGGCAGCCAGCAGCTGACCCGGGTTCAGCAGGCCCAGCTGCCTCATGGCCAGAGCCTGAACCACCAGACTCTGCATGTTGGTGCCCAGGCCCGTCACTGGGGAAGCAGAATCAACCAATCAATAATGGGCAAAAAGCTTCTGTTGTCAAAATTCAAACGTTTCGTGCCTGTTTTCATTTAATTCTGCAAAGTGGAACCTACAAAATAAAAGCCTGACTCTCAGCCCCGGCTTTGTGAATGTTGTTACCCTTTACTTTGACAGGCCTGTTTCAGTAGCTCTGAGCAGCAACCGTTACTCAATGCGCACCCTTTGTTCACCCCATTTTAATCGATCGGCCACCGGAAGTTGTGTTCCGCCTCCATTTTGACGCTGTTTTATTGGGGAGCCTCTCCGTCTTTATTTCATGCTGTTCCTGCCGCTGTTCAGGCTGGAGACGTAGCTTAGCAGCTAGCTTTGAGCTAGCGGGCCCTGCCGAGCCTAGCAACGCGCTCGCAGCATTTACTTTAGCGCTAAACGCGCAGAAGGTCGTGATAAACGCGCAGTCATGACTTTAACGTGCACTCACCGATGGAATAACCTTTCATGGCTCGTCGCGTCACTCCGTCGGCGCTCGGTTCTGCGTCATTTTCCTACCAGCGGGTATAATCTCTCGCCCCCTCCCGCGGCGGAGGCGAATGACACCGCCGGAGCGTTTAATTTCTCGCCCCCTACCGCGGCGGAGGCGAATGACACCGCCGGAGCGTTTAATCTCTCGCCCCCTACTGCAGCGGAGGCGAATGACACCGCCGGAGCGTTTTTAACACTTTAAAGACTGAGCATTAAATAAGTGACAGAAAAATCTGATGTTGTAAAATTAGGTCTTAATAAAACCTTCTGTCAAATCTATATATATAAAGAAAACATAAATTTGCATATGTGTGCTTTAATTTGTATTGTCCAACAATCTGATGTGCTTTCATGGCTCAGAAACACGTTCTCCAGCTAAATGTAACAAACTGGGGCCAGAATTAACAATATAGGAAAATCAAATCAAGCGATGAGGTTAGAACAGACGCAGCATGGCCATCCCTTATGATCAGCATTCATTATAGATATATAGACAGGCTAAATACAGGCCGTCTATAGACAGAGGATGATTGGACATCGGGCCGGCGTGCTTCTCCTGCAGGCAGAAGCTCCGCCCCATTGCGTGGAGCCAATCGTGCGTTCGTTCCAAAGCAGAGCACCAAACAGCTGCAGGTTTTATTTTCCAGCATAAGATAAATTTGAATACATATTTTAAAAGATAATCAAGTTTATACAGACAATTTGATTTTAAGAATTACAAAATGTTACAAGATTTAAATGGTCATGTATTATTATATATCTGAGTATTTGTGAATATATCTGCTTGAATACTTTATTACTTTAAGGAAATTCACAGCAACATTCATGATGTCAGTTCAAGTGCAAATTAGCATCACTGAGAACGACATGATGCTATTTGCTATGATGGATAGAGGAAGCTCCCGTTTGGTATTATAAAGGGTGTAAACAGCGTTTACGTCCTTGCAAACCGTATAAAACGCGACTCATGAGAGTCGTGCATCCTCCAGACATTCAGATCCAACGTCTGCTGAGGAAACACGGCGAGATGTCGGACGTTGAACGTACTCCAGACAGGACCATCTCCATTTATAGACGCAAAACGACCATTATTCCTGGAGCCATGCCCAGCCGTGTTTCAGAAACGGGGCCTCCTCTAGGGTCACGCACCACGTCGTCATCCCGGTGGGACAGTCGCCGGCTCAAATGTGCAAACCGGCCCCCTTGAGGATTGGTAGATTTTAGTTTTACAGGATGAAATGTTTGAAAAACATCAGATTTACAAGCATCAAAGAGAAACAGGTCTTTCTCTCAGTGGCTGCAATGTAGCATCAACAAACCTAAAGACGTCAATGGAGAAAAACAAACTGTCCACAGTAGCCTCAAGAGACCAGAATGCATCTGTCCCAATGAGAACAGCTGCCAGACTAGTTTTACTACCCTCGGGTCACTTGAGATGTAGAAACAGTTTTATTTCTGTAGCGCCAGATCACAACAGGAAGTCATCTCAGGAAATTTTACAGGATTAGCAGGGAAAGACAGAACCCAGATGAGTAATATGCTGCTCTAGCTTTGTGTTAGCCTAGCTACGGTGTCAGAGAGAAACCTTGGATTAGATTTGTTCTCTTCTATTAGAGATGAGTAATATGCTGCTCTAGCTTTGTGTTAGCCTAGCTACGGTGTCAGAGAGAAACCTTGGATTAGATTTGTTCTCTTCTATTAGAGATGAGTAATATGCTGCTCTAGCTTTGTGTTAGCCTAGCTACGGTGTCAGAGAGAAACCTTGGATTAGATTTGTTCTCTTCTATTAGAGATGAGTAATATGCTGCTCTAGCTTTGTGTTAGCCTAGCTACGGTGTCAGAGAGAAACCTTGGATTAGATTTGTTCTCTTCTATTAGAGATGAGTAATATGCTGCTCTAGCTTTGTGTTAGCCTAGCTACAGTAACGGCAAGGGGGAGTAACACCAGGATGGCGAAATGCCTAATCGCAACATATTGATTGATATATTGAGCTCCCTCCGTTTCCTGTTCCTTGAGAAGATGAGATGATTTTCAGACATTAAGAGGTTAAATGGATCAAAGTTTCTCTGATGTTCTTCTGTTAAATCTGTGGCCTCTAAGAAGCTTCTGTGTCTTATGGCGAGCTGTGATTGGAGGTCCGTGTCTGCTCCTCCCTGTAGGCCAGCGGACAGCAGACCTCCACGTGTGTCACGCTTTGGGCTCCGCCCACTAATCCCTGTTATTGCTGTGGTGAGCGACACACTTCCTGTCTGATGGGAGTGACGTCGTCGTCATAAGGACGTCTCCACACAGGAGCCGTGTCTGTGGTTGTGGCAGTTCTCCCTGCAGTGGACGATGAGCACTGGGTAGCAAAGTGCCTCCTGGTAGTCCGGGGGCCCCCCCTCCTCGGTGGCGAGGCGCTCGGACAGGCAGCGGGTGTTTTCGCTGGGACTCTCCTGGTCATCCAAGCTGCCGCTCCTCCAGAAGCAGCTGCGTTGGGAACCGTAGCGGCGAGCCAAAGAGAAGCGACTGCCGCTGAAGGGGGCGCCGGCGCCGGTGCAGATGCTGAGGGCGCTCCTGGAGAAGACCGAGGAGCAGCTGATGGCTCTGTGGCAACGCTCGCAATTCTGACGGATCCCGCCAAAGCCGGTCGGGCACTGGGCCAAGTCCATCAGGCCGGCCTCTGAGTAACTGGGAACCAGCTGCTGGTTGGAGCGAATGTGCCATTCCAGTTCCGTGCTGTCAACGGTGTTAACGCGAGGGATGCGGCGCCAGTGCGCTCGGTCATCGCATGGAGTCGCAGGCAGGTGATCGTGCCCAAAGAGCTTCTCAACACGATAGTGGACGTATGCAGTTTGGTACTCGGTGAAAACTCTGAGAGGCCAGGAGAACGTGAGGAACGAGGCGAACCAGAAGACGTAGCGGGACAGATACCAGGGGTGGTGGTCCGGGTCACAGAGCACCACGACGTACTCCTTCAGGTCGATGCTCTTCAGGTGCATGCCCTCCCTGGCTTCCATGTAGTCATCGAGACCCTCGTTGTCGGTGAAGAACCTCGCTCGCTGTGTCAGGTAGGAGTTCTCTGACTCCACATTGGCAAAGCTAAAGCACTTGGTGAATCTCATCTTTGTGAGCGCGGACGTCTCCAAGCCGAGCAGCTGCTTAGAAACGTCTTTCACGCCACAGCGGCCGTAGTCAAACTCAGCCTCTGCCACGTGCGTGTTCACGCGCTCGTGGTACACCTGGGTGCTGGTGTAGGCGTCTCCGTTTCGGTAGCGGGTGACTTGTCGCGTTCGGCGGACGTAGTGGTAGCTGATGGCCTTCCACCAGATGCAGGGTTGAGCTTGCTGCATCCTGCGCATGCGCTCGCAGATCCCCTCCACGTCCGCTTTGTGCTGCAGCTCACTGCTGACGTGACAGTGCCAGCACTCCACCAGGTAGACCAGGTAGAGCACGGCCAGTAAGGCCAGAGGGATGTAGACGTAGCCGTCGGAGCAGGGGCTGTCGTGGTACATCATGGACTTCCCTTTGAAGGCACTGTCGAAGGTGAGGCGGGTCACCTTGGTGACGTGACACCAGACCATTGCTCCCACGCAGCCCAACATGAGCAGGGACAGCAGCAGACACTTCCAGAAAGTCTCCCGGCACAGGGACTTGCTCAAAGACTGCTTCAAGGGTCTTTGCTGTCGAGTCAAAAAGGACAAATGGAAAAACTGTTAGCATTAAATGCTGTTAAAAATGTCATTTTGCATCGTTTTAACTGAGGTTAGAAAACAGGTAAGTTAAGTCAGATCTCCTCAACGGCATTTGCCAGACGAGGTAGCAAACCTCCACCGGGAAGGGCCACGTTCAACGCTTTAAAACAACTCTCAAATTCATATATTGAAATCTTGAAGTACTTCTACTGCCTGTAGATTTGAGTTCTCTTTCTGTTTTATTTTGACACGTTTTCTGTTCTAGAAAGGACTGATCAGTGTCGCCTTAACTTAATAGTTTTATTGTTAAAGACGTGAGATTAGTACGCGGTTAAAAGGTCAGAAATATGTGACAAAGTGAGCGTTACTCCTCGAGACCTCTGAACCGAATCCTTTCACCTGAAAGGGTAATGTCTCTGCCCCTGATTGTTATCACCATGGCAACGTGGCAGCCTCGCTTCTGTCAGTCTGCCCCAGGGCAGCTGTATCTGCCCCCAGAGCAGCTGTATCTGCCCCCAGTGCAGCTGTATCTGCCCCCAGAGCAGCTGTATCTGCCCCCAGGGCACCTGTATCTGCCCCCAGAGCAGCTGTATCTGCCCCCAGAGCAGCTGTATCTGCCCCCAGGGCACCTGTATCTGCCCCCAGAGCAGCTGTGGCTAAGGTATTATTGTTATTATTATTTTGTTATATATAAAATCATTTTAAACTAACTTGGTTTATTATTCAGCATCTCTTCTTCAAATATGATATTTACCCCAAAACCAAATTCCAGTTTGTGTCAGTGGACGAGACTAGCGTCAAGTCAGATGAGACTAGCGTCAAGTCAGATGAGACTAGCGTCATGTCAGCTGAGACTAGCGTCATGTCAGCTGAGACTAGCGTCAAGTCAGCTGAGACTAGCGTCAAGTCAGCTGAGACTAGCGTCAAGTCAGCTGAGACTAGCGTCATGTCAGATGAGACTAGCGTCATGTCAGCTGAGACTAGCGTCATGTCAGATGAGACTAGCGTCATGTCAGCTGAGACTAGCGTCATGTCAGCTGAGACTAGCGTCATGTCAGCTGAGACTAGCGTCAAGTCAGCTGAGACTAGCGTCAAATCAGCTGAGACTAGCGTCAAGTCAGCTGAGACTAGCGTCATGTCAGCTGAGACTAGCGTCAAGTCAGCTGAGACTAGCGTCAAATCAGCTGAGACTAGCGTCAAGTCAGCTGAGACTTGCGTCATGTCAGCTGAGACTAGCGTCAAGTCAGCTGAGACTAGCGTCATGTCAGCTGAGACTAGCGTCATGTCAGCTGAGACTAGCGTCATGTCAGATGAGACTAGCGTCATGTCAGCTGAGACTAGCGTCATGTCAGATGAGACTAGCGTCATGTCAGATGAGACTAGCATCATGTCAGATGAGACTAGCGTCAAGTCAGCTGAGACTAGTGTCATGTCAGCTGAGACTAGCGTCAAGTCAGATGAGATTAGCGTCATGTCAGCTGAGACTAGCGTCATGTCAGCTGAGACTAGCGTCATGTCAGATGAGACTAGCGTCAAGTCAGCTGAGACTAGCATCATGTCAGCTGAGACTAGCATCATGTCAGATGAGACTAGCGTCAAGTCAGCTGAGACTAGCGTCATGTCAGCTGAGACTAGCGTCAAGTCAGATGAGACTAGCGTCAAGTCAGATGAGACTAGCGTCATGTCAGCTGAGACTAGCATCATGTCATCTGAGACTAGCGTCATGTCAGCTGAGACTAGCATTATGTCATCTGAGACTAGCGTCAAATCAGATGAGACTAGCGTCATGTCAGATGAGATTAGCGTCATGTCAGCTGAGACTAGCATCATGTCAGCTGAGACTAGCGTCAAGTCAGCTGAGACTAGCGTCAAGTCAGATGAGACTAGCGTCATGTCAGCTGAGACTAGCATCATGTCAGATGAGACTAGCGTCAAATCAGCTGAGACTAGTGTCATGTCAGCTGAGACTAGCGTCAAGTCAGATGAGATTAGCATCATGTCAGCTGAGACTAGCGTCATGTCAGATGAGACTAGCGTCAAGTCAGCTGAGACTAGCGTCATGTCAGCTGAGACTAGCGTCAAGTCAGATGAGATTAGCGTCATGTCAGCTGAGACTAGCATCATGTCAGATGAGACTAGCGTCAAGTCAGCTGAGACTAGCGTCATGTCAGCTGAGACTAGCGTCAAGTCAGATGAGACTAGCGTCAAGTCAGATGAGACTAGCGTCATGTCAGCTGAGACTAGCATCATGTCATCTGAGACTAGCGTCATGTCAGCTGAGACTAGCATCATGTCATCTGAGACTAGCGTCAAATCAGATGAGACTAGCGTCATGTCAGATGAGATTAGCGTCATGTCAGCTGAGACTAGCATCATGTCAGATGAGACTAGCATCATGTCAGATGAGACTAGCGTCATGTCAGATGAGACTAGCGTCAAGTCAGATGAGACTAGCGTCATGTCAGCTGAGACTAGCGTCATGTCAGCTGAGACTAGCATCATGTCATCTGAGACTAGCGTCAAGTCAGATGAGACTAGCGTCATGTCAGCTGAGACTAGCATCATGTCAGCTGAGACTAGCATCATGTCAAGTGAGACTAGCGTCAAATCAGATGAGACTAGCGTCATGTCAGATGAGATTAGCGTCATGTCAGCTGAGACTAGCATCATGTCAGATGAGACTAGCATCATGTCAGATGAGACTAGCGTCATGTCAGATGAGACTAGCGTCAAGTCAGATGAGACTAGCGTCATGTCAGCTGAGACTAGCGTCATGTCAGCTGAGACTAGCATCATGTCATCTGAGACTAGCGTCAAGTCAGATGAGACTAGCGTCATGTCAGCTGAGACTAGCATCATGTCAGCTGAGACTAGCGTCGTGTCAGCTGAGACTAGCGTCAAGTCAGCTGAGACTAGCGTCTTGTCAGATGAGACTAGCGTCATGTCAGATGAGACTAGCGTCATGTGAGCTGAGACTAGCATCATGTCAGATGAGACTAGCGTCGTGTCAGCTGAGACTAGCGTCAAGTCAGCTGAGACTAGCGTCAAATCAGCTGAGACTAGCGTCATGTCAGATGAGACTAGCGTCATGTCAGCTGAGACTAGCGTCATGTCAGATGAGATGAGCATCATGTCAACTGAGACTAGCGTCAAGTCAGCTGAGACTAGCGTCATGTCAGCTGGGACTAGCGTCGAGTCAGCTGAGACTAGCGTCAAGTCAGCTGAGACTAGCGTCATGTCAGATGAGACTAGCGTCATGTCAGCTGAGACTAGCGTCATGTCAGATGAGACGAGCGTCATGTCAGATGAGACTAGCGTCATGTCAGATGAGACTAGCGTCGTGTCAGCTGAGACTTGCGTCGTGTCAGCTGAGACTTGCGTCAAGTCAGCTGAGACTTGCGTCAAGTCAGCTGAGACTTGCGTCAAGTCAGCTGAGACTAGCGTCATGTCAGATGAGACTAGCGTCAAGTCAGATGAGACTAGCATCATGTCAGCTGAGACTAGCGTCAAGTCAGCTGACACTAGCATCATGTCAGATGAGACTAGCGTCAAGTCAGCTGACACTAGCATCATGTCAGATGAGACTAGCGTCATGTCAGCTGGGACTAGCATCATGTCATCTGAGACTAGCATCATGTCAGATGAGACTAGCGTCATGTCAGCTGGGACTAGCATCATGTCAGCTGGGACTAGCATCATGTCAGATGAGACTAGCGTCATGTCAGCTGAGACTAGCGTCATGTCAGATGAGACTAGCATCATGTCAGATGAGACTAGCGTCAAGTCAGATGAGACTAGCGTCAAGTCAGATGAGACTAGCGTCATGTCAGCTGAGACTAGAATCATGTCAGATGAGACTAGCATCATGTCAGCTAAGACTAGCGTCAAGTCATCTGAGACTAGCATCATGTCAGCTAAGACTAGCGTCAAGTCATCTGAGACTAGCGTCATGTCAGATGAGCAGCTGCGGGCTGCAGCAGCAGATGATGAAGATGATGAAGATGTTGGGATTCATGTCTTCCATTGAAATCATTCACGGTTGCAGCCCCCCCCCTCAGATGAGACATGAGAACAGCAGCCTACCTCCTCTCTGGTGTTGTCCTCCTCTGTAACGGCGGTCGTGCTGCTTTCACTGGCCGCCGCCGCCGGGGGGGGCATGATGCTAATTACAGGGCGTGGTGTAAAGAGACGAGCTGCGTTTTGGCTCTGTGTCGCCATTTGGAGCCATTCTGTCCTAAGGGGGGGGGGGGGGGGGGGGGGCTTCCAGCTGAAAGAAGAAACGGAGGGGGCGTATCCCGTCAGCGCCGCAGGGACATGATCGGAGAGGACGCTGAATCAACCTGCTCGTCTTTACTGCGCTGTGCGTACGCGGGAGGGGGGGGGCAGCCGAGAGTGATGAAGAGGAGAGACAGGAAGGATGTTCAGCATGTTAGTGATGAAGAGTAGAGACAGGAAGGACGTTCAGCATGTTAGAGTGATGAAGAGTAGAGACAGGAAGGATGTTCAGCATGTTAGTGATGAAGAGTAGAGACAGGAAGGATGTTCAGCATGTTAGAGTGATGAAGAGTAGAGACAGGAAGGATGTTCAGCATGTTAGAGTGATGAAGAGTAGAGACAGGAAGGATGTTCAGCATGTTAGTGATGAAGAGTAGAGACAGGAAGGATGTTCAGCATGTTAGTGATGAAGAGTAGAGACAGGAAGGACGTTCAGCATGTTAGAGTGATGAAGAGTAGAGACAGGAAGGATGTTCAGCATGTTAGAGTGATGAAGAGTAGAGACAGGAAGGATGTTCAGCATGTTAGTGATGAAGAGTAGAGACAGGAAGGATGTTCAGCATGTTAGTGATGAAGAGTAGAGACAGGAAGGACGTTCAGCATGTTAGAGTGATGAAGAGTAGAGACAGGAAGGACGTTCAGCATGTTAGAGTGATGAAGAGTAGAGACAGGAAGGATGTTCAGCATGTTAGAGTGATGAAGAGTAGAGACAGGAAGGATGTTCAGCATGTTAGTGATGAAGAGTAGAGACAGGAAGGACGTTCAGCATGTTAGAGTGATGAAGAGTAGAGACAGGAAGGATGTTCAGCATGTTAGAGTGATGAAGAGTAGAGACAGGAAGGATGTTCAGCATGTTAGAGTGATGAAGAGTAGAGACAGGAAGGATGTTCAGCATGTTAGTGATGAAGAGTAGAGACAGGAAGGATGTTCAGCATGTTAGTGATGAAGAGTAGAGACAGGAAGGACGTTCAGCATGTTAGAGTGATGAAGAGTAGAGACAGGAAGGACGTTCAGCATGTTAGAGTGATGAAGAGTAGAGACAGGAAGGATGTTCAGCATGTTAGTGATGAAGAGTAGAGACAGGAAGGATGTTCAGCATGTTAGTGATGAAGAGTAGAGACAGGAAGGATGTTCAGCATGTTAGGAAGGTGATGAAGAGTAGAGACAGGAAGGACGTTCAGCATGTTAGAGTGATGAAGAGTAGAGACAGGAAGGATGTTCAGCATGTTAGTGATGAAGAGTAGAGACAGGAAGGACGTTCAGCATGTTAGAGTGATGAAGAGTAGAGACAGGAAGGATGTTCAGCATGTTAGAGTGATGAAGAGTAGAGACAGGAAGGATGTTCAGCATGTTAGTGATGAAGAGTAGAGACAGGAAGGACGTTCAGCATGTTAGAGTGATGAAGAGTAGAGACAGGAAGGATGTTCAGCATGTTAGAGTGATGAAGAGTAGAGACAGGAAGGATGTTCAGCATGTTAGAGTGATGAAGAGTAGAGACAGGAAGGATGTTCAGCATGTTAGTGATGAAGAGTAGAGACAGGAAGGATGTTCAGCATGTTAGTGATGAAGAGTAGAGACAGGAAGGACGTTCAGCATGTTAGAGTGATGAAGAGTAGAGACAGGAAGGACGTTCAGCATGTTAGAGTGATGAAGAGTAGAGACAGGAAGGATGTTCAGCATGTTAGAGTGATGAAGAGTAGAGACAGGAAGGATGTTCAGCATGTTAGTGATGAAGAGTAGAGACAGGAAGGACGTTCAGCATGTTAGAGTGATGAAGAGTAGAGACAGGAAGGATGTTCAGCATGTTAGAGTGATGAAGAGTAGAGACAGGAAGGATGTTCAGCATGTTAGAGTGATGAAGAGTAGAGACAGGAAGGATGTTCAGCATGTTAGTGATGAAGAGTAGAGACAGGAAGGATGTTCAGCATGTTAGTGATGAAGAGTAGAGACAGGAAGGACGTTCAGCATGTTAGAGTGATGAAGAGTAGAGACAGGAAGGACGTTCAGCATGTTAGAGTGATGAAGAGTAGAGACAGGAAGGATGTTCAGCATGTTAGAGTGATGAAGAGTAGAGACAGGAAGGATGTTCAGCATGTTAGAGTGATGAAGAGTAGAGACAGGAAGGATGTTCAGCATGTTAGAGTGATGAAGAGTAGAGACAGGAAGGATGTTCAGCATGTTAGGAAGGTGATGAAGAGTAGAGACAGGAAGGACGTTCAGCATGTTAGAGTGATGAAGAGTAGAGACAGGAAGGATGTTCAGCATGTTAGTGATGAAGAGTAGAGACAGGAAGGACGTTCAGCATGTTAGAGTGATGAAGAGTAGAGACAGGAAGGATGTTCAGCATGTTAGAGTGATGAAGAGTAGAGACAGGAAGGATGTTCAGCATGTTAGTGATGAAGAGTAGAGACAGGAAGGACGTTCAGCATGTTAGAGTGATGAAGAGTAGAGACAGGAAGGATGTTCAGCATGTTAGAGTGATGAAGAGTAGAGACAGGAAGGATGTTCAGCATGTTAGAGTGATGAAGAGTAGAGACAGGAAGGATGTTCAGCATGTTAGTGATGAAGAGTAGAGACAGGAAGGATGTTCAGCATGTTAGTGATGAAGAGTAGAGACAGGAAGGACGTTCAGCATGTTAGAGTGATGAAGAGTAGAGACAGGAAGGACGTTCAGCATGTTAGAGTGATGAAGAGTAGAGACAGGAAGGATGTTCAGCATGTTAGAGTGATGAAGAGTAGAGACAGGAAGGATGTTCAGCATGTTAGTGATGAAGAGTAGAGACAGGAAGGATGTTCAGCATGTTAGTGATGAAGAGTAGAGACAGGAAGGATGTTCAGCATGTTAGAGTGATGAAGAGTAGAGACAGGAAGGATGTTCAGCATGTTAGTGATGAAGAGTAGAGACAGGAAGGACGTTCAGCATGTTAGAGTGATGAAGAGTAGAGACAGGAAGGATGTTCAGCATGTTAGAGTGATGAAGAGTAGAGACAGGAAGGATGTTCAGCATGTTAGAGTGATGAAGAGTAGAGACAGGAAGGATGTTCAGCATGTTAGTGATGAAGAGTAGAGACAGGAAGGACGTTCAGCATGTTAGAGTGATGAAGAGTAGAGACAGGAAGGACGTTCAGCATGTTAGAGTGATGAAGAGTAGAGACAGGAAGGATGTTCAGCATGTTAGAGTGATGAAGAGTAGAGACAGGAAGGATGTTCAGCATGTTAGAGTGATGAAGAGTAGAGACAGGAAGGACGTTCAGCATGTTAGAGTGATGAAGAGTAGAGACAGGAAGGATGTTCAGCATGTTAGAGTGATGAAGAGTAGAGACAGGAAGGACGTTCAGCATGTTAGAGTGATGAAGAGTAGAGACAGGAAGGACGTTCAGCATGTTAGAGTGATGAAGAGTAGAGACAGGAAGGATGTTCAGCATGTTAGAGTGATGAAGAGTAGAGACAGGAAGGACGTTCAGCATGTTAGAGTGATGAAGAGTAGAGACAGGAAGGATGTTCAGCATGTTAGTGATGAAGAGTAGAGACAGGAAGGACGTTCAGCATGTTAGAGTGATGAAGAGTAGAGACAGGAAGGATGTTCAGCATGTTAGAGTGATGAAGAGTAGAGACAGGAAGGATGTTCAGCATGTTAGAGTGATGAAGAGTAGAGACAGGAAGGATGTTCAGCATGTTAGTGATGAAGAGTAGAGACAGGAAGGACGTTCAGCATGTTAGAGTGATGAAGAGTAGAGACAGGAAGGATGTTCAGCATGTTAGTGATGAAGAGTAGAGACAGGAAGGATGTTCAGCATGTTAGTGATGAAGAGTAGAGACAGGAAGGACGTTCAGCATGTTAGAGTGATGAAGAGTAGAGACAGGAAGGACGTTCAGCATGTTAGAGTGATGAAGAGTAGAGACAGGAAGGATGTTCAGCATGTTAGAGTGATGAAGAGTAGAGACAGGAAGGATGTTCAGCATGTTAGAGTGATGAAGAGTAGAGACAGGAAGGATGTTCAGCATGTTAGAGTGATGAAGAGTAGAGACAGGAAGGACGTTCAGCATGTTAGAGTGATGAAGAGTAGAGACAGGAAGGATGTTCAGCATGTTAGTGATGAAGAGTAGAGACAGGAAGGACGTTCAGCATGTTAGAGTGATGAAGAGTAGAGACAGGAAGGACGTTCAGCATGTTAGAGTGATGAAGAGTAGAGACAGGAAGGATGTTCAGCATGTTAGAGTGATGAAGAGTAGAGACAGGAAGGATGTTCAGCATGTTAGAGTGATGAAGAGTAGAGACAGGAAGGATGTTCAGCATGTTAGAGTGATGAAGAGTAGAGACAGGAAGGATGTTCAGCATGTTAGAGTGATGAAGAGTAGAGACAGGAAGGATGTTCAGCATGTTAGTGATGAAGAGTAGAGACAGGAAGGACGTTCAGCATGTTAGAGTGATGAAGAGTAGAGACAGGAAGGACGTTCAGCATGTTAGAGTGATGAAGAGTAGAGACAGGAAGGACGTTCAGCATGTTAGAGTGATGAAGAGTAGAGACAGGAAGGATGTTCAGCATGTTAGTGATGAAGAGTAGAGACAGGAAGGACGTTCAGCATGTTAGAGTGATGAAGAGTAGAGACAGGAAGGATGTTCAGCATGTTAGAGTGATGAAGAGTAGAGACAGGAAGGATGTTCAGCATGTTAGTGATGAAGAGTAGAGACAGGAAGGATGTTCAGCATGTTAGTGATGAAGAGTAGAGACAGGAAGGATGTTCAGCATGTTAGAGTGATGAAGAGTAGAGACAGGAAGGATGTTCAGCATGTTAGTGATGAAGAGTAGAGACAGGAAGGATGTTCAGCATGTTAGAGTGATGAAGAGTAGAGACAGGAAGGACGTTCAGCATGTTAGAGTGATGAAGAGTAGAGACAGGAAGGATGTTCAGCATGTTAGAGTGATGAAGAGTAGAGACAGGAAGGATGTTCAGCATGTTAGAGTGATGAAGAGTAGAGACAGGAAGGATGTTCAGCATGTTAGAGTGATGAAGAGTAGAGACAGGAAGGATGTTCAGCATGTTAGTGATGAAGAGTAGAGACAGGAAGGACGTTCAGCATGTTAGAGTGATGAAGAGTAGAGACAGGAAGGATGTTCAGCATGTTAGTGATGAAGAGTAGAGACAGGAAGGACGTTCAGCATGTTAGAGTGATGAAGAGTAGAGACAGGAAGGATGTTCAGCATGTTAGAGTGATGAAGAGTAGACGACACCACCCTCATCGGGCTCATCTCGGACGGTGATGAGTCGGCCTACAGGAGGGAGGTGGACCGGCTGGTGTCCTGGTGTAGCAGCAACAACCTGGAGCTGAACAGCCAGAAAACAGTGGAGATGATTGTCGACTTCAGGAAAGTCACAGTCCCACCGTCCCCCCTCGCCCTCACATACTCCCCTACCCCATCTCCATCGTGGACTCTTTCCGCTTCCTGGGCACCACCATCACCCGGGACCTCAAGTGGGAGCCGACCATCAGCTCCCTCATCAAGAAGGCTCAGCAGAGGATGTACTTCCTGCGGCAGCTGAGGAAACTCAAGCTGCCGACCCAGATGTTGGTGCAGTTCTACACCTCCATCGTGGAGTCCGTCCTCACCTCCTCCATCACCGTGTGGTACGCTGGCGCCACCACCAGGGACAGACACAGACTGCAGCGCATTGTACGTGCTGCGGAGAAGGTGATCGGCTGCAAGCTGCCGTCCCTCCAGGACCTGTATGTCTCCAGGACTCGGAGGCGTGCAGGTCGGATCACAGCCGACCCTTCTCACCCTGGACATGGACTCTTTGACCCTCTCCCCTCGGGAGCGGAGCCTGAGCTGGTGTGCGAGGTTGAGAAGTTCCGACTGGATATAGTTGGCCTCACCTCGACACACAGCAGGGGCTCCGGAACCACCCTTCTTGAGAGGGGTTGGACTCTCTTCCACTCTGGAGTTGCCACTGGTGAGAGGCGCCGGGCAACCCGAGTGGTGTTTTGTTATTGGACTTCTGTGCTCGTCACAGATTGTCCATAACAAACACCATGTTCAAGCATAAGGGTGTCCATATGTGCACTTGGCACCAGGACACCCTAGGCCGCAGTTCGATGATCGACTTTGTAGTCGTCTCACCGGACTTGCGACTGCATGTCTTGGACACTCGGGAAGAGAGGGGCGGAGCTGTCAACCAATCATCACTGGTGAGTCAACTCCGATGGAGGGGGAGGATGCCGGACAGACCTGGCAGGCCCAAACGTATTGTGAGGGTCTGTTGGGAACGTCTGGCAGAATCTCCTGTCAGAAGGAGTTTTAACTCCCACCTCCGGGAGAGGACCATGTACCGGGGGAGGCAGGGGACATTGAGTCTGAGTGGACCATGTACCGGGGGAGGCAGGGGACATCGAGTCTGAGTGGACCATGTACCGGGGGAGGCAGGGGACATCGAGTCTGAGTGGACCATGTACCGGGGGAGGCAGGGGACATTGAGTCCGAGTGGACCATGTACCGGGGGAGGCAGGGGACATTGAGTCCGAGTGGACCATGTACCGGGGGAGGCAGGGGACATTGAGTCCGAGTGGACCATGTACCGGGGGAGGCAGGGGACATCGAGTCCGAGTGGACCATGTACCGGGGGAGGCAGGGGACATCGAGTCTGAGTGGACCATGTACCGGGGGAGGCAGGGGACATCGAGTCTGAGTGGACCATGTACCGGGGGAGGCAGGGGACATTGAGTCCGAGTGGACCATGTACCGGGGGAGGCAGGGGACATTGAGTCCGAGTGGACCATGTACCGGGGGAGGCAGGGGACATTGAGTCCGAGTGGACCATGTACCGGGGGAGGCAGGGGACATCGAGTCCGAGTGGACCATGTACCGGGGGAGGCAGGGGACATCGAGTCTGAGTGGACCATGTACCGGGGGAGGCAGGGGACATCGAGTCTGAGTGGACCATGTACCGGGGGAGGCAGGGGACATTGAGTCCGAGTGGACCATGTACCGGGGGAGGCAGGGGACATTGAGTCCGAGTGGACCATGTACCGGGGGAGGCAGGGGACATTGAGTCTGAGTGGACCATGTTTCGTGCCTCCATTGTTGAAGCGGCCGATCGGTGCTGTGGCCGTAAGGTGGTCGGTGCCTGTCGTGGTGGTGAGGAATGCCGTCAAGCTGAAGAAGGAGTCCTATCAGGCCTTTTTGCCCTGTGGGACTCCGGAGGCAGCTGACAGGTACCGACAGTCTGTTTTTGAGGCAAAAACCCGGGCATGGGAGGAGTTCGGTGAGGCCATGGAAAACAACTTCCGGACGGCTTTGAAGAGGTTCTGGACCACCATCCGGCTTCTCAGGAGGGGGAAGCAGTGCACGGTCAACACTGTGTACGGTGGGGACGGTGGGGACGGTGGGGACGGTGGGGACCTTTTTGTTGTTATTTATTTCTGTTATTTCCATATTTTAATTCTTAACTTTGTTTGATTTTTCTTTCTTTTCTTTTCGACTGGGACGAGGGGGGGTCTTTGAGTGAGGACAGTATGGAGTTATAGGAAGCAACTTTATTTTGGATGGTGGTGTATATTTCTTTGTATTTTGATATATTTGTGAATACAGAGTGCTTGTTATTGTTTATGTTCTGTAACAAAAAATCAATAAAATCTATGTACAAACTATCAGACGGTCAAGTCGATGTACTTTTATAGCGATATAGTTTTGCTGTGTACTTTGTGCTTGGGTACACATAAGCAGTATAAAAGGCGTGTCATACTCTGTTTCATGTATTTGCTGCAGCGTTTCAGAGATGCAGGTAACAGACTCTTATCTTACAGGTAACTGTTAGGGTTTTCCTTAACCCCCCCCCCCCCCGGTTCTTCTTCTCCGTGTGGGTGCGTAGTCAATAAAGAGGATTTGGGTCATGATTAAGATATTTATATAAATGCAGATCAATACAAGTTGGTTCAGATATCAGCGCTGAGATTAGATCCTGCTCCGTGTGTCTGTCTCAGGTCCGAACAAAGAGCCGCCCCCTGCGTCCGTGTCTTTCTATGTCCATGAGTCCGGCCCCCTCCAGGTGGGGGTCCCGCCCCAGCCAATCTAAGCCCATGTTTATCTGTGTTGTGTGATGTCACTGTTGTGATGCGTTCATTGAAATCAGTCATTACAATAACAAACTAAATGTGGTGCGTTCCTGGTGGTGTCGGCGTGTAAACACGTTGTGGAATCCCATCTAGATACGGAAATTCCCTACAACTTCCCCTGATGGTGTGACCCAACTGGGTCACACCATCAACCAATGTATGGTGCAAGCTATATGAGGACCCCGCAACCGATCTATGAGCGTCCCCGTCCAGCGGATGGAAAAGCAGCGGGTTGTCACAGCCTGGAAGCCTCCCCCCCCCTCGGGAGCTTGACGCTACTTCCAGGACACGTGAACGTCCATCACAGGGAACTCAGCTTGAACTCACAAACCGGCGCAAAGGCGTGTCGTGCAACAAAGTGGAAAAATCTAAACATTTCCAAGGCCTAGCCTTGTGAGTGAGCTAGCCTCACCTACGACGCCCACAAGGGACGCTAAAAACCCTATAAGACAGAGATCTAGAATCCCCACAAGAAAACTAAACACAATTATCATTACCTCTCCCTGCGCACAGTCACCATGTGTTAGCCTTAGCAACAGTGTGTCATGTAGCATGCAAACCCCAACTATAGATGATGTTCTTCTTCGTCATCCTCAGAACCGGTGGGAACATTCCCTCAGGGTCCCTCCGGCTCCTCCTTGCTTGGAGCCCCGTTCCAGCCGGGCCTCCAGCTCCATCATCAGGTCGGCGGGGGAATGGCAGCCTCCCCCACCGCTCGATCGATACACCTGATCATAGCTGCCGTATACATAGTACACAACAGCCTCCAGCCGTCATAAACATTCCTACAACTGTATCTACTCAACACAATAAAACTCCCCATAACTTCCCTTCACTAAAGTTAAACCATATCCCAATCAAATCAAAAGCATTCAAACACATTAATATCCTATAATTTCATTGTTATTCGCTCTAAATCCTGAAAAGTCTCCGTCTAGAACAACCAGATTAAACATGCAGCGTTCCGTAACAGAACATTAACTTTACCAGCTAGTGATGAATCTCTAAATGTTAGTAGTTTAATATGTATTATGAGCGGTGCCTGCAACTAGTGATGAACTGACTTAACCCCTGGTAGGATTAGTAAACATTGATCATTTTATTGCACACAGCTGATCCTATCATCTTTATTGGATATCGTCTAAACAATGTTAGCCCCCTTCAGGTCAGTTGGTCAGTTGGTTAGATGCATTCAGGACGTCCCGTGGAATTCCCATGTCGTTGACGGGACTGGATGTCCTTTGCACAGGTCTGGATCTCTGGACCTGAATGGGTGAAAGAAGAGAGAGACAGAGACACGCCTCCCTGTCTGTCCTGTCCAGGTGTCTTTGTCATGTGGTCTTCACCACACCTCTCGCCTTCTGCTCTGGCCAAAGTTACCTTTGCAGCCAGTCGATGTTCCAGCCATCACTGAGCTATGAAATGAATCATTCTCTAACTATACCTGTGATGATGTCACCGGACGATGTTCATCGTCACCGCCTGGGGAATCGACATCGTCTCCATCAGCTGACCTGTCCTGTCCACACAATAATGCTAAATGATCCTCCTGAATATCTGCTCATTCCTCAAACTAACCTGATTCCTGTCTACTCTCACATGCCGGAGGATTCTAAATGTAAACCTGCTCCTCACTGGGACGCTGTTAGGAGCACCGGGCTGATGGACCGCGTCTCCGTTATATGTCCCCTCTTCAACAAAAGCAAAAACACAATTTTAATCAGTCCATCTACTATTACTCACAACAAAATATACTACTGTTACTTTTTACTTCTTGTCCTGTTCTAGTCTAGCTGCACACGCTTCTTCTCTTCCGCTCCACATTCTCCATCATTCTGCTCTGATGATGCACACCTGAAGTCATTCACTTTCTATCCATCCATCTACTCCGTTTGACTTCTGTCTCCCTGAGACTCTCATTCACACACGCTACTCTATCGTACTCCTGCTCTCCTTCACTGCTGTCCTGCGCTCCTCTACTACTGAACTAATATATAACTCCAGTTTATTATTATTCAACGCATCCTCCCTAACTATTCTACACCCTAAAAACTATACCGTCATTATTAGAACACAATGCCGGTCTAACATAACTATCTATCCCGTGTTCCACACGGGGCTCCTCTCATTCTTATACTCACCTTCACCTGTCTTCTCCTCTTCCTCCGTCTCACTCAGGTGTTTTCCGGTCTCACCGAGTCCTCTCTCCGTTTCCGTTGGTGGGTCAGTTCCGATGTTGCGGGACTCGTTCCACCAATCACTGATCTTCTGGATGTTTCCTTTCATCTCCAGGCTGCACTGTGCTTCTGTACAGCCTGAGGGGATCCCAGGTTCTGGTCACAATGTTCTCTCAGAACCCACTCTCTGGGTTCAGTCTCCTGGTGCGACGTCTGGGTCCTGCAGAAGATTTTCTTGCACAGGGGGAAAAAAGCTGTGCTGTCCGTCGCCGTCCGTCATCTCCTGCTCTCGGCCTGACATCACAGGCCAGATTGTCCATCCGTCTCTTCCTTCTTTTCTGCTCGGACCAGCAGAAGTCCGTCTCGTCGTTTCCGTCTCGTCTTACAGTCTCCAATTCACATCTGAATTGAGTCATGTCCCTGTCTTAAAGTAGTCCCAATATTCATGTCAAACAAACGTCACATGTACTTACAAGATTTCTAGAAATTTGCTCATGTAATTACAAGATAATTACAACTTCAGCCCTAGTGTTTACAAGATAATTTACATTTCAGCTCAGGTGAGGATGCCACATGCTCAGATGAGTAGGATTTTGTTTCTCACCTTCTGGACGCTCAGTGGACCGCAGAGCTTCACCGACTGGGCCGTGTGGGGGTGCCATTCTCTCCGGTGGGGCCTAAGAAGGGCCTTCCCCTTTCTTGACATCTCAGTCATTTAATAATGTGTTTGAAGTGAGAGTGTGTAACTCTTGGATCTCCCTCTCACTACATGAGGCTCATCTATATGCGTGTGTGTGTCTTTAACAAAGTGTGACTTGCCCCCACCACACAGCACCGGGGTCAGGTTCCTCTGGTCCCCTGCTGATCCCAGGCATCTGTATTCCCAGACGAAGCAAACCATTTTATTGACCCACAGTATAAACTGTCTTTGTAGTGTCCCCCTCCCTCAGGTCTGGAGTTCGCCCCCCCCCCCCTTTGGGGCAGTAAGGGTGGGTTAGGTGTGTGATAAGTGGCAACCCCCCTGCTGACTAGAAAAACAATCCGAGTTACATTTTTAACGATACAACTGAGGCCTCACTGGGCCATAAAAGGCCTATTATTATTCAGACTACGCGTTTATCTCCTGTGCTCGTCATGTGTGTGTGTGCGTGCGTTTTACCTGTTCTCGTCTGTCGCTGGTTCACCATCTGTGCTTCTAACCCCCTGCTCCTGTCCCCTTAGCATGTGTGTTTGTTCTTAAGACTCCCTGTGGCTACTATCTCTTTTGTTTCCCCTTCCAGAGCACAGTGATGAAAATTGGGGGATGATCTAGCACATCCCCATTCCTGTGCTTAGCTGAGCAAATGGTGGGGGTCGAATGGCCTCAAACGTGTCCCAAGACCGAGCGGACGTGAGAGGGCCCTTCTCACTCCACAGCTCCATCAAAAGACAGCCATCCAGCCATTCGTCCTATCTGAACCCACCATTTTGTGGTCTGAAGTTTTCTTAAATTGTCTCCTCTCTAATCCTGTGTAGACCTGCTTCCAACGCTCCGGTCTGGAGGCCGTCGCTTCGGCTGTTGTCCTGCTCGCCATCTCGTGTCCGTGCGATGCAGCTCTGTCTGCACCTGGAAGATATTCTTAAACTCTTTAAGCATCATTTTTCCTTATTACATGCGTCCTCCTCTCATACTTACCCGTTTTCCATTGTCTTCCAGTTCTCCCTTCTTTCTTAAACAACTTTTTCCTTCACTTACCGAAACACATGACTTCTTCCTTCTTCTTCTTAGAAGTCATACATCATCAGTTGTTTCTTCAACCAGTATCTTATTACTGCTTTGCAATTCTACATATGTTTCTATATTTAGGAGTTTATTCTCAGGTGGGGGTTTTGTCTCCCTCGAATGGATAGGACAGGGCTGCAGTTCCCCCCCCCATCCATCCGTCTTTTACTTATAGCAACCTTAGATCTCCATGCTCCCCCACGCTAGGTGTGTGTGTGTGTGTGTTCCATTCACAGCAAGTTTGCATATCACCTCCCCCCCCCCCTGGTCCCGCCGGTGAGCCAGCAGCAGCCATTTTGTGACCCAGCGTCTCACTATTTGCTTCCATCCAAACAGACAATCGATTTTCCCTACCTAAACTAGTTATTAGACGTCTTTTCGAACCCCGCTCTATTTTAACTTTATTCCTACACCCAGAGAGTAGGGCTCGAAACCTCTACACGGCTGCTTTTATTCTCTCTAGGTTTACAAATTAGCATATGTAACCGGTGTGGTTTCTTCTGCGTTGTGTCTTATTTGCTCTGTCGTGGTGGGGAAAGTGGACTCGGGACACAGCGGCATCTTGGGGGGGCGACACCCATTTATCTCTGGCAGGATATAAAAGTAGGATAAAATACAATTAGCCCCAAAAGTCATCCAGCCCCAATCTATGAAACATACACAAAATCGACAAACATAACAGTAAAATATATAGTTAATCACAACATAGGATACAAATAAATGCTAAAATGAAGATAAAAATAACTTTAAAATAGACGATGACAACAGATACTAAAATAGCCTACCTTCCTCAACATGAGGTGTTCATGAGAGGAAGCGGAAGGGGCGGGGCCCGCGTTTTTATAGCGGAGCCTCCAGAAAACCAAAGAAGAAGGTCGGAGGACTAAACCAAAACCAGAGAAGAAGAGGGCGGAGGACTAAACCAAAATACAGGGCAATTAAATAAAATACAAATGCCAGGCAACTAAATCAAATCACATAAATACATTTCGAAATATTTACAATAAAATATAGAACAAAAACACAAAGACTAAAATAACCAGTCTTTGTGACAGGCACTGGCCCACAACTTATCAGGATTTAACCAGGCCATAACAACCCCGTTACATACACACGTGACCTGGGACTCAAAACCCGTTCGCGGTGCTTCTCGGTCCAAACGTGGCAAGCATACAGCGTACAACAGTCACCAAACCGCTCCTATGCTTTACATCCAAATTAAATTACTACCGTCTCGAGGACTCGAAACCCGTTTACGTTGCTTTCCAAGACGCGCGTCCACAAGGGTGGCCCCAACCCGTTGCTTTCGGAAGCTTCTTCTGCAGAGAACGACCGCGACTTTAAACGCGTTCTTTTATGTGGACGGCGGGGTCCATTGTTTTTATATAGCGCTCCTTTAAACCGATCTATTTATCCCCCCTTATCGTCACCAACTGCACTGATCTGCGTCGTCCGTGTGCTATTCACAGAACGCAAGCTTTAACCTTACTTTATTCGACGGGCTTTACTTCAGATACACGCTCATGCAAGGCCACGCTACTATCCGGCAGAATTAATCAATGGGTTCTGCTCACCTCTTTGTTTGCGCTGATCAGATACAGCGTGGCCTCCCTGAGCGACCGATCACCTCACAGGAGATCCGGGTCACGGCACCATCTGTTAGGGTTTTCCTTAACCCTCCCCGGTTCTTCTTCTCCGTGTGGGGGCGTGGTCAATAAAGAGGATTTGGGTCATGATTAAGATATTTATATAAATGCAGATCAATACAAGTTGGTTCAGATATCAGCGCTGAGGTTTGATCCTGCTCCGTGTGTGAGTCTCAGGTCCGAACAAAGGGCCGCCCTCTGCGTCCGTGTCTTTCTATGTCCATGAGTCCGGCCCCCTCCAGGTGGGGGTCCCGCCCCAGCCAGTCTAAGCCCATGTTTATCTGTGTTGTGTGATGTCACTGTTGTGATGCGTTCATTGAAATCAGTCATTAAAATAACAAACTAAATGTGGTGCGTTCCTAGTGGTGTCGGCGTGTAATTACGTTGTGGAATCCCATCTAAATACGGAAATTTTCTACATATCACAAGTCAGGAGTCCGGCCGCCGCCCAAATCAGGGATTCTGCTCCTTCCCAACGCGTCACTCCTGCTCCCACGGTCTCCTCTTCTGGTGGCGACGGGAACCCTCAAAGGGAGAAGGAGAGAGATTGTGACTGGACAGCTCTTTACAGGGAGCGCTAGAATCACCCCTAGAATCACCCCTAGAATCACACCTGAAGCCCTAGAATCACCCCTAGAATCACCCCTAGAATCACACCTGAAGCCCTAGAATCACCCCTAGAATCACACCTGAAGCCCTAGAATCACCCCTAGAATCACCCCTAGAATCACACCTGAAGCCCTAGAATCACCCCTAGAATCACCCCTAGAATCACACCTGAAGCCCTAGAATCACCCCTAGAATCACCCCTAGAATCACACCTGAAGCCCTAGAATCACCCCTAGAATCACACCTGAAGCCCTAGAATCACACCTGAAGCCCTAGAATCACCCCTAGAATCACCCCTAGAATCACACCTGAAGCCCTTAGAATCACCCCTAGAATCACACCTGAAGCCATAGAATCACACCTGAAGCCCTAGAATCACCCCTAGAATCACACCTGAAGCCCTAGAATCACACCTGAAGCCCTAGAATCACCCCTAGAATCACACCTGAAGCCCTAGAATCACACCTAGAATCACACCTGAAGCCCTAGAATCACCCCTAGAATCACCCCTAGAATCACACCTGAAGCCCTAGAATCACCCCTAGAATCACACCCGAAGACTTCAGAATCAAACCTGAAGCCATAGAATTACACCTGAAGCCTTCAGAATCAAACCTGAAGCCTTCAGAATCAAACCTGAAACCTTCAGAATCAAACCTGAAGCCTTCAGAATAATACCTGAAACCTTCAGGATCACAGCTGAAGCTAGAATCACACCTGAAGCTCTAGAATCACACCTGAAGCTCTAGAATCACACCTGAAGCTCTAGAATCACACCTGAAGCCCTAGAATCACACCTGAAACCTTCAGGATCACAGCTGAAGTCCTAGAATCACACCTGAAGTCCTAGAATCACACCTAAAGCCTTCAGAATCACACCTGAAGCCTTCAGAATCACACCTGAAGCCCTAGAATCACACCTGAAGCCCTAGAATCACCCCTAGAATCACCCCTAGAATCACACCTGAAGCCCTTAGAATCACCCCTAGAATCACACCTAGAATCACACCTGAAGCCCTAGAATCACCCCTAGAATCACACCTGAAGACTTCAGAATCAAACCTGAAGCCATAGAATTACACCTGAAGCCTTCAGAATCAAACCTGAAGCCTTCAGAATCAAACCTGAAGCCTTCAGAATAATACCTGAAACCTTCAGGATCACAGCTGAAGCTAGAATCACACCTGAAGCTCTAGAATCACACCTGAAGCTCTAGAATCACACCTGAAGCTCTAGAATCACACCTGAAGCCCTAGAATCACACCTGCAGCTCTAGAATCACACCTGCAGCTCTAGAATCACACCTGAAGCCCTAGAATCACACCTGCAGCTCTAGAATCACACCTGCAGCTCTAGAATCACACCTGCAGCTCTAGAATCACACCTGCAGCCCTAGAATCACACCTGCAGCTCTAGAATCACACCTGAAGCCCTAGAATCACACCTGCAGCTCTAGAATCACACCTGCAGCCCTAGAATCACACCTGAAGCCCTAGAATCACACCTGCAGCTCTAGAATCACACCTGCAGCTCTAGAATCACACCTGCAGCCCTAGAATCACACCTGCAGCCCTAGAATCACACCTGCAGCTCTAGAATCACACCTGCAGCCCTAGAATCACACCTGCAGCCCTAGAATCACACCTGCAGCTCTAGAATCACACCTGCAGCTCTAGAATCACACCTGCAGCTCTAGAATCACACCTGCAGCCCTAGAATCACACCTGCAGCTCTAGAATCACACCTGAAGCCCTAGAATCACACCTGCAGCTCTAGAATCACACCTGAAGCCCTAGAATCACACCTGCAGCTCTAGAATCACACCTGCAGCCCTAGAATCACACCTGCAGCTCTAGAATCACACCTGAAGTCCTAGAATCACACCTGAAGCCCTAGAATCACACCTGCAGCTCTAGAATCACACCTGAAGCCCTAGAATCACACCTGCAGCCCTAGAATCACACCTGCAGCCCTAGAATCACACCTGCAGCTCTAGAATCACACCTGCAGCCCTAGAATCACACCTGCAGCCTGCCGCTGCTTCCTCTGTGCCGGTAGAAGGAACGCCTGTCCCGGTTGCAGCAGCGTTACTTACGGCGTGCTTGCCGGAGAGGTTGTTGAACAGCACCTGCCCTGCGCTGACTTTGTTCCTCACTCCTCGTACGGTCCCGTTCTTGCTGCAGATATTGATCCGTTTGTTGCTGAAGAGCAGCTCTCTCTTGGCACTGGCGTACGAAAGCAGGTCGTCGGAATCACGCGCCGGCTCGCCCGCCTCGAGGCCGTTGAGATGGCTGTTGGCCTCGCTGGCGGGAGGGGGGCTCCGGCGCTCTGCGTCTGGGTCCGCTGAAGCGCACCGGGCCGCGTCATCCTTGAGTACCTCCGTCAGGACGCGGCCGCTGCTGCCAGACGCCACTCTGAACCTCACGCTTTGCCCGGTCAGCTTTGGGCCCTCCATTTAAAGACAC